>NC_090647.1:218659274-218741774 GCF_040937935.1 Hyperolius riggenbachi
TCCAGCCAGCACTAGGGGAAGGAGGAAAACAATAGTGAATGCAGAGAGAATGCAGAGAGAGTATCTGTATTGCAGTCCCCCATCACACAGGCTACTTGCATGTGTCTCCTGTCCCTGCCAGCCAAATCCAAAAAAGCCTCTCACACAAGCTGCAGGCAGCCCTCCTGGAGTTTAGGGACTGTCAAAACTTTTCAACCTGTGAAATACCTTTTGTAGCTGTCTACATGCAGTCTTTACAATAGTAAAAGAGCTGAGTTTTTCCCACAATCCCTGCAGGAGGCAAGCCTTTACCAGCTCGCCCGCTTCAGCGATTTCAGGGAATTTTTTTTAAAGGGACAGGAGTCTCAGGGGGGTGTTCCATACACCCAGAACCCCGGTCTGGATACGCCAGTGATCTTGGCGCACACAGTATTAAACTAACGCCCTTCACTTTGATGTTTGTGATGCCTTTCTTTTAATCTAAGGTGTATACAGTTTGAGAAAATATAAAATAACACATCTGTTGCTTTAAAGTGAACCGGTAGCTTGAAAAAAAAAGTTACACACAAATTCTCATAGAGGAAAGTCTCTGGATGGTCCAGAGGTCACATATCCTCCTCAACTCTACTGCCAGTGGATGAGATCCTCTTCTAATTCACAACAGCACTTTCCGCCATGCATGAGTGTGGGTGTATAGTGCTGGTGCCAGTATGGCTGTGCCTGTGCAGTAAGCCCAAGCCATTTAAACTTATAGAAAGGCTATGTTCGTACATAGAGGAGAGTGTTACCATGAGAACTTATCCAACAAGCACTTGTCAGATATGTCTGGAGGTATCCTGCACAGCAGAGGTGGGCTTCAAGATGGATCAGGAAGCCTCTGGACCATCCATCCTCCTCTCAGCCCTACCGGGATCCTCTTCCTGATGGACAGGAATTACTGTGCAGGCACCGGCTGGGCTGCCCGCTTCCTACAGTGCACGCCCGTGGCCGGGATTCATATGGCATCATGTGTATGATGCAGTGATGTCATAAACATGCACAGTGCACTACCAGCCACGGGCGCATGCTGTAGGACGTGCACAGCACGGCTGTCACCTGCGCAGTAAGTCCTGACCTGGCCGACCGGAAGAGGATACCAGGGGCTTTTAGGTGAGTGGTAGGTATCAGCACAGATAACAGTATATGCCTGCTCCCGCTGTTTCTAAAAAAAACTGAGCTCTGGTATCCTTTAAATTTCACCTAGGATAGAAAAAAGTGCCCCAATCAAATCCGTTTGTGGCGGTGATACACATGCTGATTCCTCAACTCAAACTTTATCAGGAGCATTGGGGGTGGTAAGATGCTTATAGCTATAAAACACTATCTGAAAACCCTCCCCTATGATGCCCAAGAATTTATTAACATGCTCAAAGAACTTTCTCTGTTTCGTATGCTAGTTACTGTGGGTGAAGCATCATTATAGATCATTATATATTGATCATCAGTTAGGTTTAGGAGCCATTGAGCTTTCTGTAGAGTCAAAGGTCAATGAATTGCACACAGATAATGTTTACACTGGATTTTTCCTATGCCAAAATCTCTTTTGCTATTTTGGGAGTTTCTTCCTTCAAAAATGCTGAATGATAATGGGCAAAAATGTAATCCTACTGTGGAAATCCTGTTTAGAGCTAGAGATGGTCCGAACCTCCGATTTTTGGTTTGCGAACTGGGTTCACGAACTTCCATAAAAGTTTGGTTCGCGCAAACTTTTGCGAACTGCAATAGACTTCAATGGGGAGGCGAACTTTGAAAACTAGAAACACTTATGCTGGCCAGAAAAGTGATGGAAAAGATGTTTCAAGGGGTCTAACATCTGAGTTTTTGCATGGATGATTAGGATAGATGCCAAAAGTCCCAGGGAAAAATCTGGATTTGACGCAAAGCAGCATTTTAAGGGCAGAAATCACATTGCATGCTAATTTGCAGGCCTAAAGTGCTTTAAAACATCTTGCATGTGTATACATAAATCAGGGAGTGTAATTAGAGTACTGCTTCACACTGACACACCAAACTCACTGTGTAATGCACCGCAAACAGCTGTTTGTGTAAATATGGCCGTGCTGGACTGGTGCGCACCATGGCGAGAGCGCAGGCCGTGGCGGTTTTCAAGCCCATATGGTCGCCGGGCTGTGGTAGCTCAATGATAGAAAAACAGTGACTGTCCAGCTGATCAAATTTGGTCTGCAAAACAGACAAATGATAAGCGCTCAAGGATGCACCTGAATTGTAAGCCATCAGCGGCAATGCAGAGCCCCCTAGGGCTGAATACATGCCTCTAATGCAAAACAGATGCATCTGTTTTGCATTAGAGGCATGTATTCAGCCCTAGGGGGCTCTGCATTGCCGCTGATGGCTTACAATTCAGGTGCATCCTTGAGCGCTTATCATTTGTCTGTTTTGCTTGTCTTATGAAATGTGTATACCATTTATGAATAGCAGCACGAGGAATTATGTTTTTATTGCTAGGTTAGAGGTAGGTCTTCCCCAAGGGGGTACGTCACCGCCGTGGGGAAGTCTATTAGGTCATAATTTGTGCACTAATTATCACTGAAGCTAACACCCCCCCTTGGTCTATAGTGATGCAGGGTGTGTAATAAAGTCCAGTTTCTGGAGCTCTGCCCACTGATGCAGCTTAATCACTAATTCCCCCTCCCTCTCTTTGCCTGCAGTGTATGCTGGGTGTGTAATTTAGTCCAGTTTCTGGAGCTCTGCTCACCATTGCAGTTAAATCATTCAGGTATGAGGTTGTTTGAAAGCGCTGCCATGTCTCCCACTGTGCAAGATCAAATTTGGTCTGTCCACAATCAAGCATCAAGCTTATTATATTGGGTGTGCCCTCCCCCCGAGAGACACATATCGCCGTCGGTCATTGCTTCATTGTGATACGCAAGCCCCTTCACCGCGGCAAGGTAATGATCAAGAAAAGGAATGGGCACATGTACAGGCCTTTTGTTTTGTTGTTGCAGTGCAGCCAGAAAAATTAGGCAGGCATGTAAACGCACCAGAAAAATTAGTATAGCGGCCGCTGCTAGCAGCGGCCTTAAAAATTCAGGAATACGCCTGGTGTCCTGGACCCTATAGGTGGTGGCGGAGAAGGCCGTCAAGCAGCCTGCAGGCAGAGATGCTGTGTGGGGAGTGACTTAGTCTTGGGACAGGCAGTCACACGGCGTGCAGGCAGAGATGCTGTGTGTGGGGACTGACTTAGTCTTCGGGCGGGCAGTAGCCCTCCGGGATCCATGCCTCATTTATTTTGATAAAGGTGAGGTACTGAACACTTTTGTGACTTAGGTAACTTCTCTTCTCAGTGACAATGTCCCCAGCTGCACTGAAGGTCCTTTCTGACAGGACGCTTGAGGCAGGGTAAGACAGAAGTTGGATGGCAAATTGGGACAGCTCTGGCCACAGGTCAAGCATGTACACCCAGTAGTTCAAGGGTTCATCACTGCTCACAGTGTCTACATCCACACTTAAGGCCAGGTAGTCGGCTACCTGCCGGTCCAGGCGGCGTTGGTGGAGGGTGGATCCGGAAGGGCTATGGCAAGGCATTGGGCTAAATAATGTCCGCATGTCCGACATCACCATGAGATCGCTGGAGTTTCCTGTCCTTGCCTGCATAAACATGGGAGAAGGGTTACTGGCAATGGAACCTTTATTGTGTTGTGCTGTGACATCACCCTTAAATGCATTGTAAAGCATAGTTGCCAGCTTCTTCTGCAAGTGCTGCATCCTTTCTGCCTTCTGGTGATTTGGAAACATCTCCGCCATTTTGTGCCTATACCCAGGGTCTAGTAGCGTGGCCACCCAGTAATTGTCATTCCCCTTGAGTTTTTTTTAGATGGGGGTCCCTCAAGAGGCTGGACAGCATGAAAGACGCCATCTGCACAAAGTTGGATGCAGATGTACTATCCATCTCCTCTTGCTCTTCCTCAGTGACATCAGGTAAGTCCTCCTCCTCCCCCCAGCCACGAACAATACCACAGGAACATTGAGCAGCACAAGCCCCCTGCGACGCCTTCTGCGGTTGTTCTTCTGCCGCCGCCTCCTCCTCCTCTTCCAAAGAAACACCTTCCTCATCATCCGAGTCTGACTCCTCCTCCCCACATGACTCTTCCTCCTCCTCCCCCCTCTGTGCTGCCGCAGGTGTTAAGGAAACATCTGGTTCTGATGAGAATTGATCCCACAACACCTCCTGTAACTGTTCCTGTTCATGCTCCTCCACAGCTTGATCCACCACTCTATGCACGGCACGCTCCAGGATGTAAGCATACGGGATCAAGTTGCTGATGGTGCCTTCACTGCGACTCACCAGGTTGGTCACCTCCTCAAACGGCTGCATGAGCCTGCGTGCATTTAGCATGAGTGTTCATTTGTTGGGCCAGAACATCCCCATCTCCCCAGATGGTGTCCGTCTACTGTAGTTGTAGAGGTACTGGGTGATGGCATTCTCCTGTTCTAGCAGGCGAGAGAACATAAGGAGGGTCGAATTCCAACGAGTAGGGCAATCACAAATCAGGCATCTTACCGGCAACTTGTTTCTCCGCTGAATATCGGCAAAGTGTGCCATGGCCGTGTAAGACCGCCTGAAATGCCCACACAACTTCCTGGCCTACTTCAGGACTTCCTCTAAGCCTGGGTACTTTGAGGCAAATCTTTGAATGACTAGATTCAGCACATGTACCATGCAGGGTACATGTGTCAGTTTTCCGAAATTCAAAGCGGAAATGAGATTGCTGCCGTTGTCACACATCATGTTGCCGATCTCCAGCTGGTGCGGGGTCAGCCACTGATCCACCTGTTTGTTAAGAGCATCCAGGAGAGCTGCTCCAGTGTGACTCTCCACTTTTAGGCAAGACATGTCTAAGATGGCGTGACACCGTCGTACCTGGCATGCAGCATAGGCCCTGGGGAGCTGGGGCTGTGTAGCTGGAGAGGAGATCACAGCACCAGTAGAGTTGAACTGCCACTCAGCCAAGGAGGAGGACGATGACAGCAAAGAGGATGTAGCAGGAGGAGAGGAGGTGGCAGGAGGCCTGCCTGCAAGCCGTGGAGGTGTCACAAGTTGGTCCAATGCACAGCCACATACTCCCTGCTTGCCATCAGTCACCAGGTTGACCCAATGGGCTGTGTAAGTAATGTACCTGCCCTGACTGTGCTTGGCAGACCAGGCATCTGTAGTCAGATGGACCCTTGACCCAACGCTGTGTGCCAGAGATGACACCACTCGCCTCTCAACTTCATGGTACAGTTTGGGTAACGCCTTTTTAGAGAAATAATTGTGGCCTGGTATCTTCCACTGCAGTGTCCCAATGTCCACAAATTTACAGAATAGTCCATAGGTATTACCAGCACACCACACTTCTCAAAATACGCACTTTATTGCGCCAGTTTCCACAAATAAATCCAACAATTGTTTCGGGGCCACGCAGGGTCCCCCTTTATCAAGGCATGTGGTTACATGGCTAACTAAAACCACACAAAATTTATACACCTACAAAATCCCCAATACCACACCCCTAGACAAATTACCTCACTGTTACATGATGATTGGCAATGGTAAACATTCTAACAACAATGGTAATAGCACATGATCAATACTTTCTTATGCATAAATAATTTCTCCAATGTACACTATATGACCATATAAAACAATCCTATACTGTATGGGTGTGTATGATAAACCAGAGCACACAATTAACCAATAAGCAAGAAATTCAAAAATTCCTTACCACCTCCCTCCAGCCGTTATTCCCCATGAGTGCTGTTAGCCGAAGACAGGTGGCCACACCCCCCTAAAATTGGATTCATTTGTGGAAACTGGCGCAATAAAGTGCGTATTTTGAGAAGTGTGGTGTGCTGGTAATACCTATGGACTATATCTGAATTGTGGCACTGCCTATGCCACTTTACCAAGCACCCCCAAGAAATCGATGGTGTGCCAAACCTCACTCTGTGATATTACAAATTTACAGAAGGTTTCAGAGTCCACCAGCTGGTATGGTAACAGCTGGCGAGCTAACAGTTCCGCCAAGCCAGCTGTCCGACGCCGGGCAAGAGGGTGACTGGCAGACATTGGCTTCTTTCGCTCAAAGATTTCCCTCACAGACACCTGACTGCTGCTGTGGGAAGAGGAGCAGGAACCGCTGTGTTCTGTTCTGTGTTAAATAGTCAACCACGTCCTGACAATCTTGGGAGTTAATGGGACGTGCCTTCTTTTGAGCACTGTACTTTGGTCCAGGGCCGCACGAAATCACATCAGCACGTCCTCGCACAGACCTGCCGGGCGGCCTTCCTCTGGGTCTGCCTCTACCTGTTTTGTCCGTTTTGTCCATATCGGGGGGGATGAAGTGAAAGGTATGCACTCATTTGACTAATACAATGTGCAGTCACACAGGTGCAGTTAACAGGTATCCACGGAGTGGTATATCACACTGCGTGCCCTCACGTAGGTAGGTGGGTGCACTGAACACAACAGGTAGGTATATGCAGTAATGGGTATTACAAATGTGCACCTGTTACGCACATGTACCGTGAACAGGTACAGTGACTGGTGGTAGGATATATCACACTGCGTGCGCTCATGTAAGTAGGTGGGTGCACTGAACACAACAGGTAGGTATATGCAGTGATGGGTATTACAAATGTGCACCTGTCACACACACGTACCGTGAACAGGTACAGTGACTGGTGGTATTAAATATCACACTGCATGCGCTCACGTACGTAGGTGGATGCACTGTGAACAACAGGTAGGTATATGCAGTGATGGGTATTATAATGTGCACCTGTCACACACAGACAGGTACCGGACATGTACAGTGACACTGTGTGCGCTCACGTAGGTAGGTGGGTGCACTGTGAACAACAGGTAGGTATATGCAGTGATGGGTATTACAATGTGCACCTGTCACACAGAGACAGGTACCGGACAGGCACAGTGACACTGCATGCTCTCACATAGGTAGGTGGTTGCACTAAAGTGAACAAAAGGTAGGTATATGCAGTGATGGGTATTACAATGTGCACCTGTCACACACAGACAGGTACCGGACAGGCACAGTGACACTACGTGCGCTCATGTAGGTAGGTGGGTGGGTGCACTGTGTAGTGATGGGTATTATAATGTGCACCTGGCAAAGTAGTAATTATTCATCCAAGGGGCCAAAGGCCAGCTGCGACTGACTGACAGGGCTGTATATAATGCAAGTGGGCCACACAAAAAAAAAATAGATCACAAGAACAAGATTAGCTCTCAAAAGAGCTGTTAAGGGGTGCTTTTTTAGCAATAAGAATCAGCAAGGAGCAAGCGAAGAAGCATGCAAGAGCTTAACTAAGCTTTCCCTATAGGTCTCTGCACAGCAGCTTTTCTTTCTCTAATTACTGCAGGCACACGAGTGAGTGAAAAGCCTGACGCTGCCTGCATTTTATAAGTGGAGGTGGGGCTACAGGGGGGAGTGTAGCCTGATTGGCTACAATGTGCCTGCTGACTGTGATGAAGAGGGTCAAAGTTGACCCTAATGATGCACTATGGGGGCGAATCGAACTTCCGGAAAAGTTCAAGTTCGCTAGCGAATGCAAACCACCAAAATTCGCCTGGAACCGTTTGCCAGCGAACCGTTCGGGCCACCTCTATTTAAAGCTAGCTATTTTTAAATTTTGGCCTGCTTCCCTGAATGAATATATGGAAGCACTAACCTGATTATGGCCTTTTTCTGTGGGTGGCATAGAGATGCTGAATAAGTTTGTAGAATGTTTAAATAGGCATTACAGTGTGAGATTTACACACTCTTAGGATGTTAATTGAATTTAGTTTTCGGATTTAACAGTTTGGATTTAATAGTTTGTAAAGAATTAATATATTTAGCCTTATGCACTAAAGAATACTTCAAATCTACCAATCTCTAAATCTACATGCCAGTTACTAGTCTAGTTGCTACCATATTTCATATCTAAGAAACATACAGTAAGCTCAGTTGCAAATGGTTGAATAGACATGCACATCCTTTTCAGGATATCTGGGTCTAAATGTTTAGCTCTTTTTCAATGCACAGTGGTTTATCAGTAGTGGAAAACATTTTGTAAACATTCTTTTTATTTATTTGTTTTTACATGTATGTAAGTTGTTACATTTATGTTGTTTGTTACTGCAATTTATGTAATGACAAGGAAGGAAGTTGTGGTTTAAAAATCTTAAATATGGACAGTGCACTGGAGGGGATTGCCTGATACATTTTAGGCTCCTTTCACACTATGGCTTCCGTGGCTGAAAAATGGCAAATTGTTTCACTTGCCTTGCATGGCACACACCTTAAATCTCATTGTGCATCTTTTCATAGACAAGTTTCCCAGATTCCAGGATGTCCTGAAGCAGGCTAGGAAAGTGGCTGCTCATTTCTGATGATCCTACATGGCCATGGCGTGCCTTGCTGAGATTCAGTGGCAATACAAAATGCCTGTGAAGTGCCTCATTTGTAACAGCCGACCAGATCGAGGCAGGGCTTCTCGGCATGCAGAGTGCACCAGGTAATACCTGAGTTCGGCGCAGCTTTATCAGTACTGCTATAGTCCACGCCCCGCATACAGGTAATTCAGGAATCTGGTGTTTGCCAGACCACAAATTACTTCCCCCTCGAGTTGCTATGACTCAGAGGGAAAATAGTAAATAGTGCCACTCCAAATTTGTGCGTCAGCAGGGTGAGTTGTCATTTGGCTTACCCTGCGTAAAAATGATATGAGCCTAAAACAAATGTACGCCCACCAGATGAGATTCAACGTTGCATGTGTTGGATCGGCTGTACCAGCAGCGACCTGCAACCTGTGCACTTGCTAGTAGGCCAGTCTCTGGGGAGATTGGGTATTTTTACTTGAGGCAATGGGTGCACATATGAAACACCTGCATACTGATATGTCCTTTTGGTATGACCACTGGTCAGTTGCAGTGAAGGCAGCATCAGTGACATCATGCCGTATTTTATCTTGAGCGTGCCAAAAAACATTTTTATATTATTACTTTCTTTTTTACTATTATTACTTTCCTGGCACCAGCCAGTTACTTTAGGCCTTTGTCTCATACACAGGCTGAAATTCAGACATTTATTTGGTAGGCAATTGCCCAATATTTTAGGCCCCGTCTCATACAGAGGCTGCACATAAAATATTTACAGTGGGATGCGAAAGTTTGGGCAACCTTGTTAATGGTCATGATTTTCCTGTATAAATCGTTGGTTGTTAAGATAAAAAATGTCAGTTTAATATATCATATAGGAGACACACACAGTGATATTTGAGAAGTGAAATGAAGTTTATTGGATTTACAGAAAGTGCGCAATAATTGCTTAAATAAAATTAGGCAGGTGCATAAATGTGGTCACTGTTGTCATTTTATTGATTCCAAAACCTTTAGAAGTAATTATTGGAACACAAATTGGCTTGATAAGCTGAGTGACCCCTGACCTACATACACAGGTGAATGCAGTTATGAGAAAGAGTATTTAAGGGGGTCAATTGTAAGCTTTCCTCCTCTTTTAATTTTCTCTGAAGAGAAGTAACATGGGGGTCTCAAAACAACTCTCAAATGACCTGAAGTCAAAGATTGTTCATGGTTTAGGGGAAGGATACAGAAAGCTGTCTCTGAGATTCCAGCTGTCTGTTTCCACAGTTAGGAACATATTGAGGAAATGGAAGACAACAGACTCAGTTCAAGTTAAGGCTCAAAGTGGCAGACCAAGAAAAATCTCGGATAAACAAAAGCGACGAATGGTGAAAACCCACAGTCAGCCCACAGACCAGCACCAAAGAGTTACAAAATCATCTTGCTGCAGATGGAGTCACTGTGCATCATTCAACCATATGGCACACTTTACACAAGAAGATGCTGTATGTGAGATTGATGCAGAGGAAGTCTTTTCTTTGCCCACAGCACAAACGGAGCCGCTTGAGGTATGCTAATGCACATTTGGACAATCCAGGTTCATTTTGGAATAAGGTGCTGTGGATTGATGAACCTAAAATAGAGTTTTTTGGGCATAACAAGGGGCATTATGCATGGAGGAAAAATAACACAGCATTCCAAGAAAAACACCTGCTACCTACAGTAAAATATGGTGGTGGTTCCATCATGCTGTGGGGCTGTGTGGCCAGTGCAGGGACTGGGAATCTTGTCAAAGCTGAGGGACGCATGGATTCCACTCAGTATCAGCAGATTCTGGAGACCAATGTCCAGGAATTGGTGACAAAGCTGAAGCTGCACCAGGGCTGGATCTTTCAACAACACAACGACCCTAAACACTGCTCAAAATGCAGAGGAACAAGTACAATGTTCTGGAATGGCCATCTCAGTCCCCAGACCTGAATGTAATTGAAAATCTGTGGTGTGAGTTAAAGAGAGCTGTCCATGCTCGGAAGCCATCAATGAACTAGAGATGTTTAGCAAAGAGGAATGTTCCAAAATACCTTCAACCAGAATCCAGACTCTCATTCTCTCTTCATTTCACTTCTCAAATATCTCTTTTTTTATCATAACAATCAACGATTTATACAGGAAAATCATGACGATTAACAAGGTTGCCCAAACTTTCGCATCCCACTGTATTCAACAGATAATTGATTGATTTTTCAGGCCTCACTTAGTGTAGCGGCTATTTCAAATGTTTAGGCAGGTAATTGCTCAAATTTTCAGACATCACCTAGTGTGGCTGCTATTTCTAATTCTAATGTTTACGCTGGAAAATGACAGATTTTTTTTGGCCTTCTGCTACAGTGGAGGCATGTATAATATTTCAGGCTGCTGCCTACCACCTTTTCAAGGCCTATGTTACAGTGCCTACAACTAATGTGTCATAAAAGTTGAAACTAATGTGTCATAAAAGTTGAAAAATGTAATAATTTCATATAATGAATGTAAAACTTTGGTATACAATGCCAGATATTTCAGGTCTTATACTCTTCCACCTGTCACTTTCTCCAAGCACATGCTACAGTGCCTGCTGTAACTAATGTCAAGAATTTCCCTTGTAAAAATTACTTAAAATGTGAAAATTTGGTATTCGATGCTGGACATTTTTAGGCCTCTCATACAGTGGTGAAAATTAAATATTTATTTACTGTGTCACCTGTCACCTTCTCCAAGCCTATGATACAGTGCCTGCTGCAAATAACATCAAAAAATAAAATTTTAAAAATAACTTCATAAAAATGTTAAATTCTGGTATACAATGTCAGATATTTCAGGCCTCTCCTATACTGGATGCACCTTACAAGGTTTACTCTGCCACCTTCTCACGGACTATGCTACAGTGCCTGCAACTATGTTGCATGATGTTGTCATAGATACATTTTCTATACCACATACTTCAAGCCTCTCTATGAACTGGCATTCTTTTCCATTGTGCAGGAATGGTGTGGCTGTAAAGTGGAGTCATTGGCAGCATGGCATGTTCAGTTGAAACATTTGAGAAGTTGAAATTTTAGGTCACAAAATGTAATAGATAAATTTGCAATGACACACATTTCTGTTCTCTGCTAAAGTGGCTGCAAATAATTTTTAGACAGGTAACTTTGGCAGCTATTCTAAAGACCCTTATTTGAAAAATCTGGAAACCATATGTGATTTTTGGCATTTACTTATGAAAAAATGGCCTCTGTGTAAAATACATATTTTTTTAGGAATATTCTGGTCTTGATCCCCTTGCCATGCCACTTTCTATGTTTTTGTACAGCTTGTGCACCTTTTTTAAAGAAATTATGGCTGCAGAGATGCCCTGAAGTTTTCAGAAGTCACCAGCTATTTAAGTCATTGGGGCTCGCCGTGAATGATCGGTTCAGAAATGTTTAGTAGTAAAATTTGTAAGCGTGGTCATGAAATCGTGATGCTCGCTCATCACTACTCTGGACATGTAAAGAGATCAATCTCTATCTGACCACATAAGGGTGTTGATTTAGAGAGTAATTATAGCTACCTTACCATCCCTATGCTCCTGATGAAGTTCCTTCCAAAACTACTTGGGCAGAATTGAGGGAGGTGGCATCAGATGCCAGCTTGAGTATCATGGGTGGTAGAATGACATGTCTCACACCTTATACTGTAATGCATTGCTGTTTCAGCTACATACTTGTACACCTGTGGGTACTCTTCTGTTTTTCCTGGCATACAGTTTGTGGACCCTCAGTCTCAACAAGATCAGTGAATGTATATAAAACATTCACCAACAACACAGAGTGATATGGATAGAAAGATATGGCTAGTTTGCATGTACACACTGACTTATAAAACATAATACAATTAAAAAAAAAGAAACGATAAGGCGCATGCGCGAGTCACCCAGGATGGACGCATAGGGAGTGAGCTCCGTCCGCCGCCGCTGCATACCGCTGCCTCCTCCGCTCCCACAGCTACAAAGACGGGCGCTTCTGCGGTAGACGACCTCCGCACACCCCCCAGCACCATATGGCCACCAAGGGAGCCCAGAAAAGCGCCGCAACAACGGGCGCCATGGAAAAATTCCTCCGCCACCCGCCCAGCCAAGATGGCGCCGACCACGCAGATCCTCCAGGCCTAACTTCGGCTGATCAGGCGAGTACAGGGGGGAACACACAGCTTCTAACAGCTGCGCTCCTAGAACAAACACTAGACAAACACTACCATAGCCTCCACAACTCCCTGCAGAACGTAATCCTCACTGCAGTACAAGAGCTCCGCACTGACATATCAGGGCTGGGGGAGCGTACACAGGCCTTAGAAGACAAGATGGATGCCCTAGCCATAAAACAAGCTGACTTATCTGAAGAGCAGCAACTGATGCAAACCGACATAAAATCTATTCGCACAGCACAAGAGGACATGGAGAATAGAGAGAGGAGACAAAATATACGCATTAAAGGGGTTTCTATGTCTCTGACGAATGAGCGTATCGAGGCCTACCTCAAAGAACTATTTCACTCACTACTCCCTGACATGGCTGATGAAATGTGGAGAATAGACAGAGCCCACAGATCCTTGGGGGAACGCCGACCTGGTGCCCAGAGACCAAAGGACATTATTGCCAGACTTCATTACTATGAGGCTAAGGATGCCCTTCTCAAAGCCCTCAGAAACAAATCTACTATCTCATTTAAAGGGGACGACATCGCCATATATAACGATCTGTCTCTAATAACTTTGGCAAAACGTAGGGCTCTCAAACCGGTCACACAGTTGCTCAGAGAAGCTGGAATCTTTTACAAATGGGGATTCCCCTTTCGCCTAATAGTAAACAAACAAGGCCTGATCTTGACTCTATCTGACTTTGATGATGCCCCCATGTTTCTCAAACAACTAGGCCTTAAACTATCTGCTACCTCCACTGTTTTACCTCGCTCCTCACCTATATCCTCACCTCCAAGGAAAGTACGGCACATTTCTGAATGGACTAAACTCCCTATCCGCAGTATCACTTTCCCAGACAACACAAATGATATGGAAGACCAACCATCTGGGGAATGAACTATAGTTTTTGCTGCTCCTCGCTAGGACATCGTCTTGGAATCTGAACCTTCTGCTCCTTATTTTGAAGCAATGACTTATCAAGCACCTTGCTCTCCTTGCCGACACTGCACGGTTGCAGCGGACGGCGGACGGTGACTCCCCCTACTACCTCCTAATACCACTGATTATGTGGACCACCACCTATTTTCTCCTGGGACTTCTCATGTACCTCAGGGGGACCAATCCTCGACTTGCTTGGCTGCCTCGGCAGGCAGTCAACCTGAGGCGGTCTCCGTTCAGGCAACAGTTTTATGCTGCCCCTAAAGTTAGCCACCAGATTAAGGGTGGCACATTTTTCTGGTACTACGCATACGCTATGCTATCTGAATCTCTTACTATTATTATTGTTCGGTTTCTTTTATGTTTTTTTTTTCAGGTTAGAATGGTTTGTCCTCCAGCCATAGTTGCATACCTACCTCAAGCTATACCATGGTTAATATTATGACACTAAATACCAAAGGCCTAAACACACCCCAGAAGAGGTTTTCTCTCTTTCGAGACTTAAAAAGGATGAATATTGATTTAGCTTTCCTACAGGAGACTCATCTGTGTAAAAAAGACCAACCTCGCCTTTATGATAGACTGTTTTCTGGGATGTGTTTGGCCTCGGGCCCTAGGAAAAAGGCAGGAGTAGCTATCATTTATAAAAAGACATTCCCACTGCAAATCACCAAAACTGTTCCTGATCCCAAAGGCCATTATTTAATCATCATAGGCACCCTATATGGGAAATCTGTTACACTAGCTAACGTATATGCTCCTAATCAAAATCAAATATCATTCTTAACCACTTTCCTTAGAAAACTATCCAGACTTACTACAGGCACATTATTGCTAGGAGGGGATTTTAATCTAGCTTTCTCAGACCTCAAGGATAGACACACTCCTTTAAACAGAACTACTAAATCTCCACATAGCCGCAACTCCCGTAAATTCAGAATACTTTTAAGACAACATAGGCTCCTAGACCTATGGCGAATTTCTAACCCCACCTCCATAGAATATACTTTCTTCTCCCCCCCTCATGCATCCCATTCCCGCTTGGATTATCTGTTCGCCACAGCAACCACTATACCCCTACTGAAAAAAGCTGATATACAACCGATTGCTTGGTCAGACCATCAAGCGGTCAATGTTGAGATTGACTTATTTTCTCGTCCCCACAAGCCAAACTTCTGGAGATTAAATGAAACCCTACTACAAGATAAAAACCTCCTCGCCAAATTTTCTGAAGAATTGCAATCATACTTTAACATTAATGATGGATCTGTCTCGTCCCCTGGAACATTATGGGAAGCACATAAAGCTTTTATTAGAGGGTCATTTATCTCAGAAGCCACTAAACGCAAAAAAATGTCCTGCTCGAAACTCCTAACTCTACACTCGAAACTTAAACAAGCACAAGCTGCATATAGAGATGACTCCTCCCAACTACACTATTCAGCTATACAGGCCATTAAACATGAAATACAGACAATCCAATCTGTACAACTAGAAAAAAGCCTAAGATGGACTAGACAACTCTTCTTTGAACGAGGGAATAAGCCACACACCATTTTAGCGCGTAAATTGAACCCAAAATCGTCCCAATCATCCTTATATTCTATAAAAGACCCCCAAGGAACTATTCATTATCATCCCCAAAAAATCGCTCAAATCTTTACAGACTACTACCGACAACTTTATAATCTCCCTCAGCCTTCCTGTCCCTCTACACATCTATCTAAGATTGATGAGTTCCTAAACCAACTATCCCTACCAAAGCTAACCGAAGAAAATATTAAACTCCTAAATTCCCCCATAACAAATGAAGAGATTTTGGAGGTAATTAAACTCCTGCCCTCTTCCAAAGCTCCTGGACCAGACGGTCTTCCATACTCCTACTATAAAAAATTTCGAAGTATCCTCTCCCCTTACTTGACCCACCTTGCTAATACATTCATGGATAACCGATCAGCCCCTACTTCTTTTTTAACCTCTCTTATCACAATGATACCCAAAGAAGGGAAAGATCCACAACTCCCACAAAGTTACCGCCCTATTTCTCTCCTTAATGCAGATCTTAAAATTATCACTAAAGTAATGGCCAATCGCCTGAATCCTATATTAACTTCTCTGATCAACAATGACCAGGTAGGCTTCATAATCGGACGCCAAGCTGGCGATAACACCAGAAAGGCAGTAAACCTTATAGAACTGATGAACAGATCCAACCAGCCTTCTCTGCTCCTAAGTTTGGACGCAGAGAAAGCCTTTGATAGGTTATCATGGCCATTTTTGTTCAGAGTCTTGGAACATCAAGGATTCAGGGGATCCTTCCTCAATATGGTGCACTTCCTGTACTCTTCCCCATCCACTTCAGTCAAACTTCCCTTCGCATCTCCGGCCCATTTCCCAATTCTTAATGGCACACGCCAGGGATGCCCACTCTCCCCCCTCCTATTTGCTCTTAGTATTGAACCCCTGGCGTGTGCCATAAGACAAAACCGCGACATCACAGGAATTAAACAAAGATCCCAAGAATATAAGATCTCCCTATTCGCGGATGACATCCTACTAACTTTGACCCAACCTCACACTTCACTCCCTGTATTACACTCAATATTGAAAGATTTTGAATCCATCTCAGGCTTTAAACTCAATCAAGAAAAAACAGAAGCCCTCCCTATCAAAATCCCACAGACCTTACTGAATACTCTACAGCAATCTTTCCACTACAATTAGAGGAAACATAACATTAAATACCTAGGTATACTTCTAACCCATACCTACTCTACCCTATACAAAGCAAACTTCCCATCCCTCATACAATCCATCCTACAAGACCTCCACAAATGGACAGCCTATAAAATCTCCTGGATAGGTAGAATTTATTCCCTTAAGATGAATGTACTGCCCCGCCTACTATACCTATTTGAGACCCTGCCGGTCCAAGTACCATCCTCACAACTCAAAATACTACAACGTGCTTTTTTAAAATTTGTGTGGAACAACTCTCGTCCCAGAACTAATGCCTCGATCCTAATGACATCCCGGGAACAGGGAGGACTAGGGCTACCCAATTTAAAGCTATACTACCAGGCCGCTCATCTAAGACAAATACCTGAGTGGTCCAATCTAAATGTATACACCAAATGGGGTCTCATTGAAGCAATGAGTGTTTATCCCGTTTCACTACCAGCTTTGATCTGGCCCCAGATCCCTCCTAAAATCTCACTGATCCAACTACTTCCCACTATGAAATTCACTCTACAAATATGGCGGTCAACTGTAAAAACAGCTCACCTTAGATCCCTCATATCCCCATTATATCCCATATTGGGAAACCCGGCCTTCATTCCTGGAATGTCAGAAGAATTCATGGGCAGATGGTACAGTCTTAAATACACTAATTTTATGGAATGGGTGGACTTATCTTCTGGAAAAATCTTGACTAAAGAAAAAATAGGAGAGAAAATACGACTAAATACTAAAATTATTATGGAATATAACCAAATTCACCATCTACTGAAGTCTACTTCTAAAGGAATTAACCCACCGTATACTTATACCCCCTTTGAACATCTATGCAAAATCAAAGGACATCAAAAGGGTCTTATCTCTTCGATTTATAGGTTACTTCTAGACAAATCTGGTACTATTAAACCTAACCATGCATACATGTCCAAATGGGAGCAAGCTCTGGGTCATACTATAGGCCTAGAAGAATGGCTCTCTATATGGGAAAATGCTAGACTTACATCCATGTGCACACATGTTAAGGAAAATATTTATAAGATACTATTCCGGTGGTATAAAACTCCTGAGGTATTGTCTAAAATATATCCTGAAGTCACTAATAAATGCTGGAGGGGATGTGATCAACTAGGCACTTTGGAACATATATTCTGGCATTGCCCTATAATACAACCTCTATGGACTGATACCCAAGCTTTAATATGGAAAGTAACAGGAACCTCAATTCCCATGGACCCCATCTATATGTTACTGGGTAAACCTGTTCCCAAAACAAGAAAGAATCTCATGAGATTGATCACACATATTTTAACCGCCACTAGACTGTCCATAGCCTCATACTGGCGCAATACCTCTATCCCTAGAATGTCTGAAATTATTGCTAAAATTAATTGGACCAAGCTGATGGAATCTTTAACAGCTAGACTCCGGGACACAGAACCCAGGCATGATAAAATATGGGATCCATGGGAAACCTTCTTTTTGAACTATGAACCTCCATGATGCAATAACACTTTAGGTACTATAGATCCTGCCTAACTAGGACCTTGGGCCAACTTTAAAACAATCCTACAATTGTAACAAACGTAATAAGCACCCTGCTTTTCTTCTCTGGGACCCGACTTCTCAACCGTATAGAAAACACTTATATCTAAGAGGACAAACCTAATAGCAATATATGCCCTGCCCTTTGTCCCTTACCTATCCCTCCCCTCCCCCCCACCCATATCCCCCCTTCCCCCCCCACCCACTCCCCATCCCCCCTCCTGGTTTTCCTCCCGTTAAACGTTATGTTATGTTACACTATAAACAGTAATATGGTTTATATGATGTCATTCAGTAATAATGCTAAAATTCTTTCTGCAATACACCTTAAATATGAAACCTGATATTACGCTGCAAAAAAAATATTTGACTTGAGCCTTTAATGTGCGTACTCATGAATACAACTTGTTCTGAATGTATATACTATGCAACTTTATTCAAATAAAAATTTGTGTTGAACAAAAAAAAAAAAAAAGAAACATATCATACCATTAACATAATTAAAGTTAGTAATAGTGAAGGTGTGCATCCGGTATACAAAAAGACTTCATTAAATGTATGCATAACAAGCAAAAGTACTATCAGGTCCTGACAAAGCAACACTTACGAGGCAAAACATCTGTGTCGACCGCCACTCATGCCTGTACCTCTCTCCATTTTAACGGTATTGTTACTTGTTATGCATTAATTTAATAAAGTCAATTTGTGTGCCGGATGTGCGCCTTCCCTTCTACTACCTTCAATACTTTCCCTACATTTTGGAAGGCTGCACTCTGCTGGTCATAGGCCTGTGCACTGGTATTCTCCCCTCTCCCCATACCATTAACATGCCATTCATTGTTTCTGTCCAGAGATTCTGAAAAGGAACTCAGAATTTAGCAATACATGCAAGCTTGTTATTGATGGAATTTAGATCATGAAAATTGATTTTCATTGTGAGGACAATCAAAACACTTCCAACAAAATATGTTTAGTTTCTCAGTTTAAAAAAAAAAAATGCAAACCAGAGCTTATTAATGCAATGCAGCTACAAATGTACGGGGGTCATTTTTGATTCTGTGGCTGTAATTGTCACAAGTGTTCACTTGACCTTTTAGTCAGTCACTGCTACTCTTTCAGGTGCTTTTAGATTCTGTCATTGGCTACTGATGTCGAATACTCATCCCCCCAAAAAAGTATCCCACTGACAGAAAGCAAATAATATGATAAACGATGAATGTAATCATTTCATACAGCAGTTATCAGATATGTACATATGCACTGTTACAATGAGAATTTACTGTGTTTTAGAAACCTGTGATTTCCATTCTGCTCGTTCAGAAACTGGATACAAGCAAGAGGGTGATTAAGTGACTTAAGAAAAGACATTTCAGCTGATATAGCCTAAAACAATCACCTCTCCCCTCACTCCCAAGGAAGCTTCAATTTTTCTGCTTATTACATTATGAAATGATATCTGCTGATGTAATCAATCTGAATGTTGTTATGCCTCTGTGGCTTCCTCACATCTGCTGTTAAGGCTCAGAAATACTTTGAGGAAAAAACGAAAGCTCTTGTTTTAAAGTGTAACTGCACTTATACTGTAAGTGCACTACTGAATTCCCATGGCTGCTTATAGGAAAACAAAAGACTATAGTGACTATAGATGAGCAATAAATTATAATATTATGAAAATTACCACTGAACGAAGAAAATAATTAAATTCAGCTAAATACATATCCTACAGTAGCTGCTAGGTAACTGACTACCTGCAAGCCAACTGATCAGTCGATCTGTTGGGTGTGACTGGCTCAATTTCAAGTCTTTGGAAAGTTGCATGTTAGTAGAATTTATTGCTCATGTCTAGTGCTGACGTCGCATTTTTTAAAGATCTATGCATGTAACTAAGGCGCCGAGAAATTTGGGCGCAAGGCAAAGCCAAGCCGACCTATGGTGGTGCATAGTGCACCCAAATTTCCAGTGCTATTTTTGTGTGTCTTGCTTTAAGACATCTATTAAGAAATTCCTCAGTGATCAAACACAACTCAAGATCATCTGGCCAATAATGGTAGATAGCCGAACTGTAAATGAAACAGAATATTTATAAGCTATGATAAAACTTGTAATGATATGCCCCCTAAAGTAATTAACAGTGTCGGATGAACACTCACATACCTAAGTTATTGCACAGGCCTACTGCACTCCACTTCTAAAAACAGAGTTATTTAGTGTCATAAACAGATTAACATTGGGTCATAAATGATATGGTTGGTGATATGACATGTTATGTTAGGCATTGGATTGTGAGCCCTCTGTAGGTCAGTTAATAACAAGACTATTCACTTTGTAAAGCACTGTACAAGATGCCAGTGCTATATAAATATTAAAAATAAACAAATGGAATTTCAGGCTATCTTCATATAATTCTTACGCTCACATCTGAGGAATGAGAACGCTTGCACCATGTTAGCCTCAAAATAATGTTATATTATAAAGTAGTAAGGTTAAATAAATCTCCCAAAAAATCTATTTTTCATACTCTATATTTTTTTTTGTGATTATATATTTCTGGAACATTAGCAGAGCCCTAAGGGACTGATTATTAAATGTGTGAGAGGAATAAAGGGCAAGAACACATACACGTAGTTTACATGTAAATTGAAGTACCTTATAATCTTTGGTAAATGATGGACTTTTGGTTGATGGATCATATGTGCATCCCTTTGAAACTCTATGTTGTAGTTGCCTCAAGAATGCCTTTATACTACAGGCATCTTTTGTTGCCTAGTAAATGTCATGGCACTGCATAAGCAGATCTTGTTGTCATGAGGGGCACCGCATCATTAACTGTGGTTGCCTTGACTGCAGCATGACATCTTTTGTTACAATTTGGAATCATAATATACATTTACATGATGAGCAACTGTCTTGAAGCAATCCTTCTAGGGACCAAAATACCTTGCTAGCAAGAGCATCATGAGTTTGCAGATGTTTTTCCAATCCAGCACCAATGAGTGGATTTATGATATGGCCATGTTAAAAATTTAGTTGAACCATTTCATGATACATTTCATGCAATATGTTGATTTCGTCAATCAAATGCAGTTGCTGCTTATTTAAATATCATCAGTGGTTACATTATGTTAAAATAACAGTAAAACTGGAAAAATGACCAGGGCACATATGCAATTAACTTTCTCTCTTGGGGTTTTTTCAGCCCTCTGAGAATGAAAAACTAACAGTAGGTGAAAAAGTACAGTCAAAATTATTCTATTTTCTTGCTTGCTGAAGGTGTTAAAGGTATTTTATCGATAACGTATGAACATTCAGGGCTGGGCTGAGGCATAGGCTGGAGAGGCTCCAGCCTCAGGGCGCAGTGTAGGAGGGGGCGCACAATTCATTCAGCTGTCATTCCTAATTGTGTTTGAAGCAGAAAGAAATAAGAAAAGGGGATACATAGCAGTGACTGCAAGCCAGATAACTAGATATTAAGGTGTTGGGGAGGTTGTGGACCCTGTGGCACCTCTTAGTCTAATAGCAATCAGTGTGTGATGGCTGGGGTGGCAGGGATGGAGGGGCGCACTTTGGTGTCTCAGCCTTGGGTGCTGGAGGACCTTGTCCCGCCTCTGTGAACATTTCACATAGGAGAAAAAGTGAATTGAATAAGGGCCCAGGATGTTAGTAGTGCAAGGGACTGCCTGATCTAATAAAATGATATCTAGTCAAGTAGACCAAAGGCTATGAAGCTGTGGTTACATTTAGTTAATCTGATCCTTGCAGACAAGGCAAATTAAAATCCTTACTGTCAGTCATTACCAGTTTTATTGTGTTATTAGAGTAAATGGGATTAAGGGGGGAAGGGGGGTTATATGGTAGTATTGGCAGAAATATGCGCTCTACCAGTTACCCCATATTACTAACATGAAAACAAGAGGGAAATATTGTTGGGACATTAGGCTTTCATTGAGAAAAATGTTTTCAGGTTGGCTCTACACTCTGTCTGTAAGGATCCTTTCAGCTTGATTTCTTTGCTTTTATGTGCATATAAAACACAAGCACTCCACAACCCCTTACAATGTACAGCTAATTAATCCTGAAACAAGGTGGAAATTTCTAGACAAGTCTCATGGCAACTATATTCCTAATGGAGAACAAGCAATATTTTTCCAAAGGTTACACAGAAGAGTAATTTGAGCTTACTGTTTAATAGTAGATAATTAAAAAATAAAAAACTTGTGTAGTAGTCATTTATATAGTATTTTAATGAGCATGGGATTTCCCTTCAAGGGATAAAAATTCAGCTTTAACCTTTCCACTCCACTAAGCCTTTGTTGCAGTGGCCCATAGAGAACTCTGCTATGGTCTATGCTGTACTCAAGAGGGGGAGGGGGTGTGGAACCATTTTTTTCATGTAATTTAAAATCTAACATGTGCATCTATCATGGAAAATGACTCCAGTTGTAGATATTAACATCATTAGTGACAGCAGAGTAGCTGACTTACTGTATTTTGCTAATAAAGTCTAACTCTAGCTAAATCCTGTAGGAAAAAGGGTTCATTGGACAACCTTTCTAGAGATATCAAAACTAATGATATTACATGCACTACATGATACATACATAGACATATGGCTATGGTAGGGACTAGATTGTGAGCCCCTCTGAGGGACAGTTAGTGATAAGACAGTATATACTCTGTACAGCGCTGCATAATATGTCGGCGCTATATAAATACTTAAAATAAATAATAAAATAAATAAATATACAATATACAGAATATGCCTAGCTCAATGTTTATTTATTATAATATTTCCCCAGTGAAATGAGTAATAGCAGGATTTAATGTGTGCAGGCACAGCATTTATACTACACATCTACAGTAGTGGTGCTCAAATACCCCTTTTTAAAATTCGAGTTTGGTCGAATTCGAATAGTAAATTATTCGAGGTCAGTCGAATATTCGAGTCGAATAAATTTTACTATTCGATTCGACCTCGGACTTCGAGCTCACTATTCGAGTCGGTATTCGAGCTCATTATTCGAGCTGACTATTCGAATTGGCCTTAAATAGCTTCCCAACACTTGTTTTGAGGGTTAATGATGCAAGAAACATATTTTTTTCCAAGTGACAACAGCAAGTGATTATGTGGGGATGTTCCTTTAAAAAAAAAAAAAGGTGAAAAGAGAAGTTGTGTCCAGAATTTTGTTCAGTACTGTATATACTTCTTCTTCTTCTTCTTCTTTATCTTCTATATCTTCTTCTTCTTCTATATCTTCTTCTTCTTCTTCATCTTCTTCTTCTTCTTCTTCATCTTCTTCATCTTCATCTTCTTCATCTTCTTCTTCATCTTCTTCATCTTCTTCATCTTCATCTTCTTCATCTTCTTCTTCATCTTCTTCATCTTCTTCATCTTCATCTTCTTCATCTTCTTCTTCATCTTCTTCATCTTCATCTTCTTCATCTTCTTCTTCTTCTTCTTCTTCTTCATCTTCTTCTTCATCTTCTTCATCTTCATCTTCTTCATCTTCTTCTTCATCTTCTTCATCTTCTTCTTCTTCTTCTTATTCATCTTCTTCATCTTCTTCTTATTCATCTTCTTCATCTTCTTCTTCTTCTTCTTCATCTTCTTCATCTTCATCTTCTTCTATATCGTCTTCTTCTTCACTTATTTCTCTTTTCATTTTTTTTTTTTAAAGAAATGCAGCTATTTTTGAGCGTAACAACAAATAGCTGGTGGCGCACGCATGTTGGAAGCGCCATTGTATGTGCTCCCTGGCAGTGGAAACACACAGACAGCAGGAGGTAAATTTAGCAGCAGGAGGAGGAGGATGAGTGTGTGGCAGCATGCAGTCAATGAGGCAGGCAGCGTGACATAATAGCCCTGGTACCTAGCGGTGATACCATGGCTGTAAATAAACACAACAGGAGGTCCCAGACAGCGGTCGTGCAGCCCACATTGTGTCCAATACACAACTGGGACAACACAGTTTTCAACCCGGGCACCTCAGAAAAATTAAACCTTTTTTTGTAATGGTTTTGTAGTTTTGGTTTTACAACCAATTACACAGATATATAGCTATTTTTTGACGTAATAGCTGGTGGCAGAGTGGCAGCAGAAGGTAAATCTGTGTACCCTGGCGGTGGGAAACACAGACAGACAGCAGCAGCAGCAGGAGGAGGAATGGAGGAGAGTAATTATGTGAGCAGCTATTGTTTGACGTAATAGCTGGTGGCAGTGTGGCAGCAGAAGGTAATTCTGTGTACCCTGGCAGTGGGAAACACAGACAGACAGCAGCAGCAGGAGGAATGGAGGAGTAGTGTGAGTGTGGCAGCAGGTAGGCAGCGTGACATAATAGCCCTGGTACCTAGCGGTGATACCAGGGCCGTAAATAAACACAACAGGAGGTCCCAGACAGCGGTCGTGCAGCCCACATTGTGTCCAATACACAACTGGGACAACACAGTTTTCAACCCGGGCACCTCAGAAAAATTAAACCTTTTTTTTTTTTAATGGTTTTTTGGTTTTTGGTTTTACAACCAATTTAGCTATTTTTGGACGTAATAGCTGGTGGCAGAGTGGCAGCAGAAGAAGGTAATTCTGTGTACCCTGGCAGTGGGAAACACAGACAGACAGCAGCAGCAGGAGGAGGAATGGAGGAGTAGGCGAGCAGCTATTGTTTGACGTAATAGCTGGTGGCAGAGTGGCAGCAGAAGGTAAATCATCTGTGTACCCTGGCAGTGGGAAACACAGACAGACAGCAGCAGCAGCAGCAGGAGGAGGTATGGAGGAGCAGTGTGAGTGTGGCAGCAGGTAGGCAGCGTGACATAATAGCCCTGGTACCTAGCGGTGATACCAGGGCCGTAAATAAACACAACAGGAGGTCCCAGACAGCGGTCGTGCAGCCCACATTGTGTCCAATACACAACTGGGACAACACAGTTTTCAACCCGGGCACCTCAGAAAAATTAAACCTTTTTTTGTAATGGTTTTGTAGTTTTGGTTTTACAACCAATTACACAGATATATAGCTATTTTTTGACGTAATAGCTGGTGGCAGAGTGGCAGCAGAAGGTAAATCTGTGTACCCTGGCGGTGGGAAACACAGACAGACAGCAGCAGCAGCAGGAGGAGGAATGGAGGAGAGTAATTATGTGAGCAGCTATTGTTTGACGTAATAGCTGGTGGCAGTGTGGCAGCAGAAGGTAATTCTGTGTACCCTGGCAGTGGGAAACACAGACAGACAGCAGCAGCAGGAGGAATGGAGGAGTAGTGTGAGTGTGGCAGCAGGTAGGCAGCGTGACATAATAGCCCTGGTACCTAGCGGTGATACCAGGGCCGTAAATAAACACAACAGGAGGTCCCAGACAGCGGTCGTGCAGCCCACATTGTGTCCAATACACAACTGGGACAACACAGTTTTCAACCCGGGCACCTCAGAAAAATTAAACCTTTTTTTGTAATGGTTTTGTAGTTTTGGTTTTACAACCAATTACACAGATATATAGCTATTTTTTGACGTAATAGCTGGTGGCAGAGTGGCAGCAGAAGGTAAATCTGTGTACCCTGGCGGTGGGAAACACAGACAGACAGCAGCAGCAGCAGGAGGAGGAATGGAGGAGAGTAATTATGTGAGCAGCTATTGTTTGACGTAATAGCTGGTGGCAGTGTGGCAGCAGAAGGTAATTCTGTGTACCCTGGCAGTGGGAAACACAGACAGACAGCAGCAGCAGGAGGAATGGAGGAGTAGTGTGAGTGTGGCAGCAGGTAGGCAGCGTGACATAATAGCCCTGGTACCTAGCGGTGATACCAGGGCCGTAAATAAACACAACAGGAGGTCCCAGACAGCGGTCGTGCAGCCCACATTGTGTCCAATACACAACTGGGACAACACAGTTTTCAACCCGGGCACCTCAGAAAAATTAAACCTTTTTTTTTTTTAATGGTTTTTTGGTTTTTGGTTTTACAACCAATTTAGCTATTTTTGGACGTAATAGCTGGTGGCAGAGTGGCAGCAGAAGAAGGTAATTCTGTGTACCCTGGCAGTGGGAAACACAGACAGACAGCAGCAGCAGGAGGAGGAATGGAGGAGTAGGCGAGCAGCTATTGTTTGACGTAATAGCTGGTGGCAGAGTGGCAGCAGAAGGTAAATCATCTGTGTACCCTGGCAGTGGGAAACACAGACAGACAGCAGCAGCAGCAGCAGGAGGAGGTATGGAGGAGCAGTGTGAGTGTGGCAGCAGGTAGGCAGCGTGACATAATAGCCCTGGTACCTAGCGGTGATACCAGGGCCGTAAATAAACACAACAGGAGGTCCCAGACAGCGGTCGTGCAGCCCACATTGTGTCCAATACACAACTGGAACAACACAGTTTTCAACCCGGGCACCTCAGAAAAATTAAACCTTTTTTTTTTTTAATGGTTTGTTTGGTTTCGGTTTTGCAACCAATATAGCTATTGTTTGACGTAATAGCTGGTGGCAGAGTGGCAGCAGAAGAAGGTCATTCTGTGTACCCTGGCAGTGGGAAACACAGACAGACAGCAGAAGGGCAGTACACAGCAGCCCACTGTAGGTGTAAAATGTGTGGCTGCAGGCGACGTAATAGTCAAAGTGAACCAGGCTGGCTTAGTGAGCAGGAGCCAGGAGGTGGTAAAGGGTGGTAAGGCACATTAACGATGGTTCCGGCAGCCAGTTCATGTCCCCCTCTCGCCGACAACAGGGGCCAGGAACTCGCCTTCCACCCACGCCTGGTTCATCTTGAGAAACGTCAGTCTGTCCACAGACTTGTGAGACAGACGTGAGCGTTTCTCGGTGACCACGCCACCAGCTGCACTGAAGCAGCGCTCGGACAGCACGCTGGAAGGGGGGCAGGACAGCACTTCCAGGGCGTACTGCGCTAGCTCGCTCCAGATCTCCATGCGCTTGACCCAATACTCCATGGGATCAACAGGGGCATCGCTGTCAAGCCCGCTGTACGACCCCATGTAGTCAGCCACCATGCGGGTCAGGCGCTGGCTGTGACCGGAGGAGGATGCTGCTGCATGCATCTCCTCTCTAGTCACTGCTGCCGGAGCCTCTACAGTCCTGTAGAGCTCGTGGCTGAGAGACAGCAGGTCTGTGGGGCGCTTGCTGCTGCTGGATGCAGGCACCTGCTGCTGCCTCTGTGCTGGCTGCTGGACAGTGGGGGTGGAAGGCTGGGGGAAGGCTTCCTCCAAGCGCTCAACAAGGGCCTGCTGCAAGCTCCTTATTTGTTGCGCTGGGTCTCCTCCTGCAGGCGGCAGGAACTGGCTCAACTTCCCCTTGAGGCGTGGGTCCAACATCATGCTGATCCAGATGTCCTCCCTCTGCTTCATCTGGATCACCCTGGGGTCCCTGCGCAGGCACGCCAGCATGTGCGCTGCCATTGGGAAGAGGCGGGCCACGTCTGCTGGCACATCGACGTCAGTGCTGTCCTCATCCTCCTCCTCTGCCGCCTCATCCTCTCTCCACCCCCGCACCAACTCAGCTGCGCTGTGCTGATCCCCCTCATCAGCAGCCAGGTCAGGGACCTCCACCAAGTCCTCCTCCTCCTCCCCCTCAGAGGTGGACTGCGCAGCTGGTTGCCGCTCCTGCTGGTCCAAGGCTGCCGCTCCCTGTTCCAGCAAACCATCGAGGGCCCTGTTCAGCAGAGAAACCAGGGGCACCCACTCGCAGACCATAGCATGGTCCCTGCTCACCATGTTTGTGGCCTGCAGGAAGGGAGCCAGCACAAAGCACACCTGCTGCATGTGCCTCCAGTCATCATCGGGGACGATGGACGGGATGTTGCTGGTCTTGTCCCTTCTCCGAGCTGCGGAAACAGTGGCCAGGGCAAGGTACTGGTTGACAGCGTGCCTCTGTTCAACCAGACGCTCCAACATCGCCAGGGTGGAGTTCCAGCGAGTCGGAACGTCAATGATCAGCCGATGGCGTGGCAGATCCAGCTCCTTTTGCACGTCTTCCAGGCTCGCACAGGCTGCAGCCGAGCGCCGGAAGTGACGCACAACATTCCTTGCCGTTTCCAGCAGTTCGCCCATCCCCTGGTAGGTGCGCAGGAACTTCTGCACCACCAGGTTCAGCACGTGGGCAAGACAGGGGATGTGGGTCAGGTTTCCCCTGTCTATGGCAGCAACCAGATTGGCCCCATTGTCGGACACCACCTCTCCGACTCTGAGGCCTCTGGGGGTCAGCCAAATCCTCTCCTGCTCCTGGAGTTTGGCCAACACGTGGGCTGCCGTCAGCTTGGTCTTGCCAAGGCTGACCAAGTGCAGCAGCGCTTGGCAGTGGCGGGCCTTCACGCTGCTGCTGAGGCGGGGGGTTTGGCCAGGTGTGGCGGAGGATGGCAGAGGATCGGAGGAACCCGCTGCAGTTCCCCTGACCCTGCGGGGTGGCACCACCCACTGTGTTGCTGCTGCTGCTGCTGCTGTGCCCGCTGCTGCTCTCCCATCCTCACCCCCTTCCACCAAGCTGACCCAGTGGACAGTGAAGGACAGGTAGCGGCCTGTCCCGAAGCGGCTGCTCCAGGAGTCCATGGTGACGTGGACCCTTTCACCAACCGCGTGCTCCAGCCCTCGCTCCACATTGGCCATCACAAAGCGGTGCAGTGCTGGAATGGCCTTGCGGGAGAAAAAGTGTCTGCTGGGGAGCTGCCAGTCTGGGGCTGCACAAGCAAGCAGCGCCCGCATGTCGCTCCCCTCCTGCACGAGCGTGTACGGCAGGAGTTGGGAGCACATGGCCCGTGCCAGCAAGCCGTTCAGCTGCCGCACGCGACGGCTGCTGGGAGGCAGAGCCCTAACCACCCCCTGGAAGGACTCGCTCAAAAGGCTCTGGCGTGGCCTTTTGCTGACACGGGAATCACCAGACACAGCGGAGGAGGCCACTGAGGACTGGCTGCCAGAACAGGCCTCAGTGTCGGCGGCAGGAGTTGCAGAGGGGGGAGGAGCAGTGCGTTTCCGCACTCCTGCTGGTGCTGCTGGAGGAGCAGGAGGGCGGGTGGCTGCTGTTGCTGCTGCTGAAGGCTGTGCAGTGATGGGTGTGGTGCCACTGCCAGCACCAGATGCCTTCAGCCTCTGGAACTCCTCATGCTGGTGGAAATGTTTAGCCGCAAGGTGGTTGATCAGCGAGCTGGTGCTGAACTTTAAGGGGTCTGCACCTCTGCTCAACTTCCGCTGACAGTGGTTGCAAGTGGCGTACTTGCTGTACACAGTGGGCATGGTGAAAAAGCGCCAGATTGGTGACAGAAACATCCCCCTACGGCATGGAAGCGCTGCTGCCTGTCTCCCTGTGGTGGTTGGGGGGGGGGCTTGGGTGCGGCTGGTGGTGGTACTGGCTGATGCTGCTGCTGCTGCTGCTGAGCCTGAGACACCAGCAGGCTGTGGGTCGCTGCCAATGCTTGCAATGATGCGCCTCCTTGCAAGGCCCACAAGCGCATCCTCCTCCTCCTCCGAGCTGCTGAGGACGACATCCCCTGGAGGTGGTGGCACCCAGTCTCTGTCTGTCACCGGGTCATCAACATCATCCTCCCCCTCCTCAAACATGTCCTGCTGGGATGATGACCCCCCAAACTCCTCTCCTGATGCATGGATGGGCTGCTTGACTGTCGCCACAGTCTTGCTGTCCAATCCCTCATCCCCCAAAGTGCCCATCAGCATCTCCTCCTCAAAATCGCCAACAACAGCAGACAATTGACTCATCATGCCTGGGGTCAAAAGAGTGCTGAATGAGAGGTCGGCGACTGACGGTGAACTGGCCTCCTCCCCAGACCCTGCTGGGCGGCTGCTGCGAACAGGGGTGGTGGTGGTGGTGGTGGTGAGGGTGGAGGCCTCGGATGCAGAGCTGATGGCGGGCTGCTCATCCTCCGTCATGAGTTGCACCACAGTGTCTGCATCCTTTTCCTCAATGGGACGTTTCCGACCCGGCTGGAGGAAAATCGGAGCAGGTGCTACACGCTGCTGCTGCTGTGTCTCTGCAGCGTGAGTTGCAGATGCTCCTGCTGGGCGGCGCCCAAGGCGTCCACGGCCAGTGGCTATGGGAGGAATGTTAGCCACTGACGCTGCTGCTGCTGCTGCGGAACTGTGCATGGTGGCGCGCCCGCGGCCGCGGCTTGCCACAATGCTGCTCCCTCTCCTCCTGATTCCCTTGCTGCCCTTCCCCTTGCCCAAACCGCGCTGGCTGCCACTTCCAGACATCTTCAATGTTTTGGGCGTATAGACAAAAGTTTTTTAAAAGGGCGGGTGAAAAGTGGGGTACTTTAATGGAGTGGGTTGGTTGGTGAGGTGACTGAGTGAGTGTCCCCTAGTACAGTAAGTAAGTAGTAACAGTCAGGAAGTACAACTAGCAGTTACAATAATCAGTAGTAATCACAAGTAAATTTAGTGTGTGTACACTCAGACAGTGAGTGCACGCAGGCAGGAGCTAGTAGCCTATGAACACAGTGACTGAGTGTCCTAGACTCCTAGTACAGTAAGAGTAAGTAGTAGCAGTAAGAAGAACTAACTAATTACAATAATCAATCAGCGATCAGAAGGAAATGGAGTGTGGGTGTGTGTACACTCAGACAGTGAGTGCACGCACGCAGGAGCTAGTAGCCTATGAACACAGTGACTGAGTGTCCTAGACTCCTAGTACAGTAAGAGTAAGTAATAACAGTAAGTAGAACTAACTAATTACAATAATCAATCAGCGATCAGAAGGAAATGGAGTGTGGGTGTGTGTACACTCAGACAGTGAGTGCACGCACGCAGGAGCTAGTAGCCTATGAACACAGTGACTGAGTGTCCTAGACTCCTAGTACAGTAAGAGTAAGTAGTAACAGTAAGAAGAACTAACTAATTACAATAATCAATCAGCGATCAGAAGGAAATGGAGTGTGGGTGTGTGTACACTCAGACACTGAGTGCACGCACGCAGGAGCTAGTAGCCTATGAACACAGTGACTGAGTGTCCTAGACTCCTAGTACAGTAAGAGTAAGTAATAACAGTAAGTAGAACTAACTAATTACAATAATCAATCAGCGATCAGAAGGAAATGGAGTGTGGGTGTGTGTACACTCAGACAGTGAGTGCACGCACGCAGGAGCTAGTAGCCTATGAACACAGTGACTGAGTGTCCTAGACTCCTAGTACAGTAAGAGTAAGTAATAACAGTAAGTAGAACTAACTAATTACAATAATCAATCAGCGATCAGAAGGAAATGGAGTGTGGGTGTGTGTACACTCAGACAGTGAGTGCACGCACGCAGGAGCTAGTAGCCTATGAACACAGTGACTGAGTGTCCTAGACTCCTAGTACAGTAAGAGTAAGTAATAACAGTAAGTAGAACTAAATAATTACAATAATCAATCAGCGATCAGAAGGAAATGGAGTGTGGGTGTGTGTACACTCAGACACTGAGTGCACGCACGCAGGAGCTAGTAGCCTATGAACACAGTGACTGAGTGTCCTAGACTCCTAGTACAGTAAGAGTAAGTAATAACAGTCAGTAGAACTAACTAATTACAATAATCAATCAGCGATCAGAAGGAAATGGAGTGTGGGTGTGTGTACACTCAGACAGTGAGTGCACGCACGCAGCAGCTAGTAGCCTATGAACACAGTGACTGAGTGTCCTAGACTCCTAGTACAGTAAGAGTAAGTAGTAACAGTAAGAAGAACTAACTAATTACAATAATCAATCAGCGATCAGAAGGAAATGGAGTGTGGGTGTGTGTACACTCAGACACTGAGTGCACGCACGCAGGAGCTAGTAGCCTATGAACACAGTGACTGAGTGTCCTAGACTCCTAGTACAGTAAGAGTAAGTAATAACAGTAAGTAGAACTAACTAATTACAATAATCAATCAGCGATCAGAAGGAAATGGAGTGTGGGTGTGTGTACACTCAGACAGTGAGTGCACGCACGCAGGAGCTAGTAGCCTATGAACACAGTGACTGAGTGTCCTAGACTCCTAGTACAGTAAGAGTAAGTAATAACAGTAAGTAGAACTAAATAATTACAATAATCAATCAGCGATCAGAAGGAAATGGAGTGTGGGTGTGTGTACACTCAGACAGTGAGTGCACGCACGCAGGAGCTAGTAGCCTATGAACACAGTGACTGAGTGTCCTAGACTCCTAGTACAGTAAGAGTAAGTAGTAACAGTAAGAAGAACTAACTAATTACAATAATCAATTAGCGATCAGAAGGAAATGGAGTGTGGGTGTGTGTACACTCAGACAGTGAGTGCACGCACGCAGGAGCTAGTAGCCTATGAACACAGTGACTGAGTGTCCTAGACTCCTAGTACAGTAAGAGTAAGTAGTAACAGTAAGAAGAACTAACTAATTACAATAATCAATCAGCGATCAGAAGGAAATGGAGTGTGGGTGTGTGAACACTCAGACAGTGAGTGCACGCAGGCAGGAGCTAGTAGCCTATGAACACAGTGACTGAGTGTCCTAGACTCCTAGTACAGTAAGAGTAAGTAGTAACACCAGTAAGTAGAACTAACTAATTACAATAATCAATCAGCGATCAGAAGGAAATGGAGTGTGGGTGTGTGTACACTCAGACAGTGAGTGCACGCAGGCAGGAGCTAGTAGCCTATGAACACAGTGACTGAGTGTCCTAGACTCCTAGTACAGTAAGAGTAAGTAGTAACACCAGTAAGTAGAACTAACTAATTACAATAATCAATCAGCGATCAGAAGGAAATAGAGTGTGTGTTGTGTGTGTACACTCAGACAGTGAGTGCGCACACGCAGGAGGTAGTAGTAGCCTATATGAACAGTGACAGTGAGTGTCCCTACGGGTACAGTAAGAGTAAGTAGTAAGTAAGTACAACTAACAATAATCAAACAGTAATGAGAAGGAAATAGAGTGTGTGTACACACAGACAGTGAGTGAGTGCACACACGCAGGAGCTAGCTAGTAGCCTATAAACAGTGACAGTCAGTGAGTGTCCTACTCCTAGTACAGTATAACTACAATACTATTAGTAAAGGACAGCAGAAATACTGGTATAGAATATGAGAGAAATAAACAGAGGACAGCTGCCCACAGAGGCAAGGCCCCCCTGAGGCCTAAACCTGTAAGCTTGCAGCAGCTGCCTGCAGTTCTCTAATGTAACACACAAGCTACTAACTAAAATACAATGTCTATCTAACTAACAACAATATAGGTGTATATGGTAATGGCAGGTGTAGGTGAGCAAAAACGCTAGGTAAATGACCACAATAGAGCACTTGCTAAGCCAAAGCACAAAGGAGCAACTCTCTCTCTGTACAAGTCTCAGGCAAGCATGGAAAAACCTAACATGGCGGCCGCTATTTATAGGGTAGGGGCTGGCCAGGGTCCCCCTCTGTGATTGGCTGCCGTCAGAGGGCCTGGGAGCCCTCTGATTGGCTCTAAGGACATCAATCTGGGCTATGACGCTATTCGAGCTCGGTACCGAGCTCGAATAGCGCCGGGTGGCTCGAATAGCTCGAATAGTGAATGGGCTATTCGAGTGTACTCGGATAGCCCATTCGAATAGCTCCAGCTATTCGGAGCTCGAATACCGAGCTCGAATAGCTGAAAAAGAGCTCGAATATTCGAACTACTCGAATATTCGAGCTCTGCTGAGCACCACTGATCTACAGTTCTCTCATTCTTGAAGTCATGAGAACCTTGTTTGTGAATGACTTAAATCTAATACTATCTCCCTTACCTAAAGAACAGCCATAGCTGTTTCTACGAGAGCCGGGACAAGGTCCTCCAGCACCCAAGGCTGAGACACCAAAGTGCGCCCCTCCATCCCTCCCACCCCAGCCGTCACACACTGATTGCTATTAGACTAAGAGGTCCACAGGGTCCACAACCTCCCCAACACCTTAATATCTAGTTATCTGGCTTGCAGTCACTGCTATGTATCCCCTTTTCTTATTTCTTTCTGCTTCAAACACAATTAGGAATGGCAGCTGAATGAATTGTGCGCCCCCTCCCAGGGCCGGCGCTACCATAGAGGCAAAGGAGGCAGCTGCCCCAGGGCCCCAGAGCTTGTAGGGGCCCCCAGTGGCTACAAGAGGAAAAAAAATTCAAATCGACCTTATAGTTTTTGAGAAAATCGATTTTAAAGTTTCAAAGGAAAAAAACCACACATTTAAAAACCTGCCGACTTTAATGGTTAATAGCAAATCCACCTTAAATGTTATAAACCCTAAATTTGCAGGATATGTTAAGGAGATCATTAGGAATAAGAGGGAAAAACAATTTTTCAAAAAGACCTTATAGTTTTTGAGAAAATCGATTTTAAAGTTTCGAAGGAAAAAAGTATACTTTTAAATGCGGTAAATGTCACTTTTAGTAGCAAACCTAACGGTAGTGTAATTTTACATGCATCAGACGAAAGCGCAATAAATTTCCTGATGGGATTTCCAGGGGGTCTATACGCAGCCGCAGCGCTTTGGCCAGGGATTATACAGCCGCAATATGGCTGTATGAAGATCCCTGGCATTTTTTCCTATTTTCCCAATTTTTTTTATGTTTAGAGTGTGGGAATTAAAAAAAAAAAATGATGTGGGGTCCCTCCTCCTGAAACTTTTTAACGCCTTGTCCCCCATGCAGGCTGGGATAGCCAGAATGTGGAGCCCCGACCGATTGGGACTTCACACCCTGACTATACCAGCTGCAAAAAAGGTCCCCTAATGCCGATTTTTGTTCCGTGGTATATGTTGGGGGGGCCCCCAGGTTTATTTTGCCCTGGGACCCCATTGATGCTTAAACCGGCCCTGCCCCCTCCTACACTGCGCCCTGAGGCTGGAGCCTCTCCAGCATATGCCTCGGCCCGTCCCTGGTTTCTACCATATAGAAGATGTCTGCCATGACTGTATAGCACAAGCACAAGCACAAGCCTGGTTACACACACTGTCTCCAGGCCACACAGAGTTCAGCTTATAGCCACATGCCAGGGGTGTTCATTATATTGTTACTTTCTTCAGCTCCCTTGATGCTATTTTCTCCTATGTTCCTTCACCTGACAGTCATTTCATTTTTGATTTGTATAAATGGGAGAGCAATACAATGGGGGGCACTGCAATGGGAAAAACACTAGAATACATTATACTGAAAAAAAATTGGGGAATTTAGATGACAGCATTACAATGAGGTACATTGCAATGGGGGTGCAGCAGTAAATTATGATGAACAACGGTGAGTATAGATACATTAAATTATGGAGGGTATTCAGTATAACATGTAAGTGTGTTAGATGGGTAGGTGCAATGTAATATAGGGTGATGTAGTGTAAAGTGGAATTGTAGGTGAAGTATAATATGGTTAAGTATGATATGATTTGGAGTGTAATGGTGATGGGGTTGCCGATGTTTAACTTGAGCAGTGCAGATGTATAGTAAAGTGGTAGCATGTAATAATGTGAGCTGATGGGTTGTGGGAAGGGGGCTAGGTGCAGTTTACTATGCAGGAGTTTATTATAGTGGTGGAAAATAACGTGGTGTAATATTAGAAGGGGCAGTGTCACTTAAAGAGAATCTGTATTGTTAAAATCGCACAAAAGTAAGCATACCAGTGCGTTAGGGGACAACTCCTATTACCCTCTGTCACAATTTCGCCACTCCCCGCCGCATTAAAAGTAGTCAAAAACAGTTTTAAAGCATTTGTTTATAAACAAACAAAATGGCCACCAAAACAGGAAGTAGGTTGATGTACAGTATGTCCACACATAGAAAATACATCCATACACAAGCAGGCTGTATACAGCCTTCCTTTTGAATCTCAAGAGATCATTTGTGTGTTTACCTTCTGTCCCCCTGCAGCTCTCATCCACTGAATACTAGTGACAGGCTGATCGTTTTTTCCTGCAGACAGCTCTGCCCTGTCTGTAATTCCTCAGAATGTGTCAGTCAGCTCCTTTCACAGCCTAACAGAGGAGGATTTTTATTCAGCTCTCTTCTCTCACTGATAAGAGAGCAGAGACGCTGCTGGCTTATGTAAATAACACACACACTGGAGTGTGCATAGAGGGGCCTGGAGAGGGGTGTGCATAACAGATCAGCACGGAAGAGTTGGCAGCCTTCCAGACACAGGGCGACAAGTCCGACAGGGGAAAGATACATTGATTTATTACAGAGACTGTGATAGTAGATAGTGCTACAGTAAGCCAGAGCACATTAGAATAGGTTTAGGAACTTGTAGGATGGTAGAAAAAAGGATGGAATTTTTGTTACAGAGTCTCTTTAAAGAGACACTAAAGTCTCTTTTTTACCGTATTTTCTTATGCAGCCATCATCAGCATTAAATTCTAAGCTGGTTCGCCGTATCCCCTCAGAATGAGTTATTTATCCAGTTATTTACCCAGAAATAGCCCAGCAAAGTTCTACGACTTTGCAAGTCACAGATTTTGCTACCTGGAGGAGGCAGAGCTGTGCGCAGTAGCTCTGCCTCTTCTCCAGTCAATCTCAGACGATCTCTGCTTCTCCCCACCCCTCTCAGTGAAAGAAGACTGAGAGGGACGGGGAGAGGCGGAGATTGCCTGGAGAAGAGGCAGAGCTTCTGCTCACAGCTCTGCCTCCTCCAGGAAGCAACAGCCACAAAGATGTGTAAGACCGCACACTAGCGATGTCGGGGAATAGGCGTGCAGCGGATCCACCCCTGTACCCACAGGGTATAGCGTACAATTCCTCCAAAACGATCCAGCACAGCTCTTTTAATCAGAAGATTATTTTATTGGATCATAAAAATACAAATATTAAAGCTGCATAGTGGCTACGGTCCACCGTTTCGGACCATCACAGTCCTTGTTCACGCCACACAGCCAAATGAACAACTGCAGACATGCTCTTTATATAGTCAAAGCTCCAACAGGGCAACCAATCAGAGGAACCTATGCAAATGACTGGACCTGATGGGGAACTACAGGGCTTGTCCACAAAGGGTACCGCCCTCCCACTCCATTGGTCAAACATTTTGAAATGTATGATGTCACAGCAGGAACATAAACACATAAATAGAAACATTTCTAACTCTGATCTATGGCACCTGTTAAATATCTAAAAAGATCCTGGGAGGAATCCAGGGCATCCTGATGCAGAGGGCATGGGTTTGGATGTGTCAAATACAGTATAAAACTGTAAACGAACAAACACCGAGCGCTGCCCGCCGTCACCATGGCAACCACCGTCACATGACAATCAATGCGGAAGGACGTACGCAATGACGCCTATACTGGCGTCCTATTGCCACCGCGATGCGGAAAAACAGACGCATAGTATGCGTATAAAAATACGAAACAGGCACAAACAAAAATACGCATGCCCAGTGCTATCAATAGATGACCTGGACTCCACCCATAAAATAACACCCCTAGTTCAATAATGCATGGTAAAAATGTGCAAAAGAACCTATGATACATAAGTGACAAATAAGAAGGGGACCCAAAGGACACCCCCCACCCCCAAACAACAGACCCAGAGCCATAGAACATCTACCACACAAAATTTAAGTCGTATTCCTTATTTAGTCCCCCACGACCAATAGTCCCCAATTCCCTAATCCAGCGCGCCTCTCTTTTTAACAATTCTCTACCCCTATCACCCCTAAACCCACGGGGCACCCCATCAATAACTTGGACTCTGAGCTGACTAACATCATGTCTAAATTGGACAAAATGCTCTGAGACTGCATGATCTAAGCTTCTACCTCTAATAGTGGTAGAAGCTTAGATCATGCAGTCTCAGAGCATTTTGTCCAATTTAGACATGATGTTAGTTTTGTGTGGTAGATGTTCTATGGCTCTGGGTCTGTTGTTTGGGGGTGGGGGGTGTCCTTTGGGTCCCCTTCTTATTTGTCACTTATGTATCATAGGTTCTTTTGCACATTTTTACCATGCATTATTGAACTAGGGGTGTTATTTTATGGGTGGAGTCCAGGTCATCTATTTTTGTATATTTCGTATTTTTATATTTTTCGTATTTTTATACGCATACTATGCGTCTGTTTTTCCGCATCGCGGTGGCAATAGGACGCCAGTATAGGCGTCATTGCGTACGTCCTTCCGCATTGGTTGTCATGTGACGGTGGTTGCCATGGTGACGGCGGGCAGCACTCGGTGTTTGTTCGTTTACAGTTTTATACTGTATTTGACACATCCAAACCCATGCCCTCTGCATCAGGATGCCCTGGATTCCTCCCAGGATCTTTTTAGATATTCAACAGGTGCCATAGATCAGAGTTAGAAATGTTTCTATTTATGTGTTTATGTTCCTGCTGTGACATCATACATTTCAAAATGTTTGACCAATGGAGTGGGAGGGCGGTACCCTTTGTGGACAAGCCCTGTAGTTCCCCATCAGGTCCAGTCATTTGCATAGGTTCCTCTGATTGGTTGCCCTGTTGGAGCTTTGACTATATAAAGAGCATGTCTGCAGTTGTTCATTTGGCTGTGTGGCGTGAACAAGGACTGTGATGGTCCGAAACGGTGGACCGTAGCCACTATGCAGCTTTAATATTTGTATTTTTATGATCCAATAAAATAATCTTCTGATTAAAAGAGCTGTGCTGGATCGTTTTGGAGGAATCCTCCAGGAAGCAAACATATGCGAGCCCTCTGGTCTCTTATCTGTATCTATTACCTTTGTCTTATATCTCCCCTTCAATCGTTTCCATTCCTTGTGTTCTAGTTCTACCTTTCTGTACCGTGTCCTTTTTCAATGCTCAGTGCTTTGCTGCCAGGAGGGACTTTGAAAATGAAAGTCCTGTTGCATTAAAAAGAGTCTTTAAAGGTACAAAAATAAAGTGCAATATTTCTAATAATTCTATCCAAAACTAAGGTCATCTTTGAAAATGTTTTTGATTGACCATTGACTGGGAAAGGCTGTTCATTATCTATTTGAGCAGGGAAGGGAGCCATAGATGGGAGCAGGGTCCGATCCATGGTTTCTAAATTTCATAAAGCATCAAACAGTACAAAGCTAGCAGCAGCAGTGTTCCAATTCATATTAAATTTGATGTTTTTACATCAGGGAGATGTAAATTGCTTACCTAATAAAATAGACATCAATGTATGGTCACCTTAAAGGGTATCCGAGCTGCAGCTCAGGTACAAAATCACATGCTTACCTAAGAAGAGGTAAGGCTATGGATCCTATAGAGTCTTCCCACGGCATCCTCTGGTCCCATGTTGTCGCTCGTGGACCCTCCAAAGACTACCAACTAGAGCTTGACCGTAATCTGATCAGGGCCACGCTCCTTTTCAAGCACAGCTATACTGCACCTGCATGAGTATGGCCACACCAGCACAGTAAGCCGGAGCCACTTGTGCATGAGTGGCTCTGTGCCACTGTGCAGGCGCAGCCATGCTCACACACCTGCAGCACACCCGAGCTCTTGCCAGAAGAGGAGCACAGCCCTGATTGGCAGGAGGGTCCAGGACAGCGGCAGAGGACAGCATGGTATGCATTTGGAGGATCCAGAGGCTTCCCTCTCTCCGTAGGCAAGTATCTATTTCTGAACCCGTCTCTTAAAGGCAAAAAAATGGTAAATTGTTCCTGTTTTAAAGGCAAAAATTTCACCAGCCACAGAAATGTACATTTTTTTTATAAAAATGTGGTAAATTGCTGAAAATGTTATTTTTTCTAAATTTAACCTCCTTGGCGGTAATCCCGAGCTAGGGTCGGGGCAGAAAACCGCAGCTCAGAGCGGTAATCCTGACCTCTGCTTGGGGTAGCCGCCAGAGGCTGTATACAGAGCAATGCGCACAGTGGGTGTTTCTACATACATCCCAGAGGATCCCTACGTTGGCCACCATTCTTCTTCCGCTCCACCGAGGCTCTGCTTCCTCCTGGTGAGATTGCCGGCTGTTGTCATGATGACAGCCGGCAATTTCACTTTAGAGTTGCAGCGCCACCCGGAGGATGGAGGCCTAACTGCAGCGCTGGAGTCAGGGAGGTGAGTGGTTGCTGGAACTGCTGCAGATCTCCCTGGCTGCATGATTTTTTCCAGTTTTAGGGTCTGAAAGGGTGCAAAAAAATTTCACCGCTTTTAAGCCCTAAAATCCGGAAAGAATCATACCACCAAGGGGGTTAAAATCCTGCTAAGTTTTATTGTATCACAAATACACGGTTAATGCTATTTCTCAAGGACATCACTGTTGCTTTATATAAGCTGAAGTTTCCATTCTTAGCCTGAGCTTGAACTTTTAAACCCTTGTAAGTTTTTTAAAGCTCTGAATCTTGGAGGATCACCCACCTGTCTCTGTAATCCATTTTACCACCAAAACAGATTGACGTGTCATGGTTTGCCAGTGAAAGCCATCTCACTGAACTTTCTTATACATCAGTCACCACCCTGCAATCAGCTGCAGCAGTGTCAAAATAAACCACGTAATGCTAGTTCTTTTTTTCTTAGCACAAATCTTAGAATAATATCAAAAGCAGTGGCGTAGCTAAGGAGCTGTGGGCCCAGTTGCAAGTTTGACATTGGAGCCCCCCCAAGCACTATACATAACAATTGATACGGTGCACCAAAACCTGCCAAGGACAACCGCAGTGTCAGAGGTGCAAGAAGGGGATGGGGAGCAGTTTGTTAATCATTCATCACTACTATTCAAAATATCTATAGAAGTGATTATTATGAGCACAGGACCAATAGACAGCTAATACTGCAGTTGAGGAAGGGCACATCGGGGCCCCTCTGGCCCAAGGGCCTCGATGCGGTCGCAACCTCTGCAACCCCTATTGCTACGCCCCTGATCAAAAGAATATAGTGATTTTTTTTCATAGTTACCTGGTATAATTTCACAATAGAGTACACATGGGTAAGTTCAGAAAGATACAACACTAAAAAGCCAATGTATTACCTAGCAAATTGACTGACTATGGTGAAAATGTAAAATACACCAGAATAGTTAAAGAGGAACTCCAGTGAAAATAATGTAATGAAAAAAGTGCTTAATTTTTATAATAATTATTTATAAAGGATTTAGTCATTGTTTGCCCGTTATAAAATCTTTCCTCTCTCTGATTTACATTCTGACATGTATTACATGGTGACATTTTTACTGCTGGCAGGTGATGTCTCAAGAAACAGCTGTTATTTCCCACAATGCAACAAGGCTCCCACAGTGTGATGTCAGCACCCTGACATCACACCCTGACATTTCTTCTTTTTTATACAACAAAGTCCCCAGTATATGGCAGAGGCAGGGATTGCTTGATGCCAGATACTAGGGACGGTCGGAAAATTCCGCGGAATTATTAATTCCGTGATTCCAGCCGGAATTAGCTAATTCCGATTCCGGTGGTCGGAACGGAATTCCTATACCTCTTAAACGGAATTCCGCGGAAATTTTATAATTCCGATGGAATTTTCCGGAATAACACCCAAAAGATCTCTCTCTCTCTCCTCCTTCTCCTCCTTCTCCTCCTATCCATCCATCCATCCATCCTCTTATATCATCAAGTAGGGAATTGCAGATTTTCAAAAAAGCTTATATACCTTAGCTGGGATTTGAACCCAGGATGCAGTGTGTAGTAGGTATCTGTCTTACCCTCTGGACCATGAACCACACTACTTGCTAAAGCTGGCCTAGCATAAACCATACTACCATTATGATCAATTCAATAGAAAAAGTAGCATGATTAAGGATTTTTACTTTTTGAAAAGCATGCTTATATTCCATAGCTGGGATTTGAACCCAGGACACAGTGGGTAAAAGGTATCTGTCTTACCCTCTAGACCATGAACCACACTACATGCTAAAGCTGGCCTAGCATAAACCATACTACCATTATTATCAATTCAATAGAACAAGTAGCATGAATAAGGATTTGTACTTTTTGAAAAGCATGCTTATATACCATAGCTGGGATTTGAACCCAGGACGCAGTGTGTAGTAGGTATCTGTCTTACCCTCTAGACCATGAACCACACTACATGCTAAAGCTGGCCTAGCATAAACCATACTACCATTATGATCAATTCAATAGAAAAAGTAGCATGATTAAGGATTTGTACTTTTTGAAAAGCATGCTTATATTCCATAGCTGGGATTTGAACCCAGGACACAGTGGGTAGTAGGTATCTGTCTTACCCTCTAGACCATGAACCACACTACATGCTAAAGCTGGCCTAGCCTTTTTGAAAAGCATGCTTATATACCATAGCATATCTATTGAATTGATCATAATGGTAGTATGAGAAAGGAAGAAGAACCGAGAGCCCAATATGGTGTAGTATGTACAGGCAAAAAGGGGTAATTGAAACGAGTATAAATGAAATACTCACAAACCAGGGTTACCTCCAGGCAACCACTGTATAGGCAGGTGAGGAGATTAGCCTGTCCCCACTCAGGATTAAGAAGTCGCTCTCTGTAGATATGAAGAAGATGGGGTATCCCCCTCCACCAAGGGTGGATGTTAGACGTATAGTATACGAAAACAGAGGCGCCAACAGGATAAAAACACTGTTTAAAATCTATAAAATTGCTTAGGAGACAGTGGTGGACTTACCCCCTACAAGCAGGCACAATGACTGTGTATTCAAAACAGGTTAAATTTATTGGTACACTCCAGGGTTAGCTTGCAAGCTTGCCTCCTAAGCAATTTTATAGATTTTAAACAGTGTTTTTATCCTGTTGGCGCCTCTGTTTTCGTATACTATAATGGTAGCATGGTACATGCTACGCCAGCTTTAGCATGTAGAGGTGGGACAAGGTCCTTCAGCACCCAAGGCTGAGACAGCAAAGTGCGCCCCCCCATCCCTCCCACCCCAGCCGTCACACACTGATTGCTATTACACTAAGAGGTACCCCAGGGCCCCCAACACCTTAATCTCTACTTGTCTGGCTTGCAGTCACTGCCATGTATCACCTTTTCTTATTTCTTTCTGCTTCAAACACAATTGGGAATGACAGCTGAATGAATTGTGCACCCCCTCCTACACTGCGCCCTGAGGCTGGAGCCTCTCCAGCCTCTGCCTTGGCCTGGCCCTGAGTGTGGTTGATGGTCTAGGGGGTAAGACAGATACCTACTACCATGTAGTGTGGTTCATGGTCTAGAGGGTAAGACAGATACCCACTGCATCCTGGGTTCAAATCCCAGCTATGGAATATAAGCATGCTTTTCAAAAAGTACAAATCCTTATTCATGCTACTTTTTCCATTGAATTGATCATAATGGTAGTATGGTTTATGCTAGGCCAGCTTTAGCATGTAGTGTGGTTCATGGTCTAGAGGGTAAGACAGATACCTACTACACACTGCATCCTGGGTTCAAATCCCAGCTATGGTATATAAGCTGTTTTGAAAGTCTGCAATTCCCTACTTGATGATATAAGAGGAAGGAGGAGGAGGAGGAGGTTTTCTGTTGGAATTCTGTGTAACAGCTCCGGAATACCATTGGAATGTGACGGTATTGTCCTGGAAATGGGCTCTTCCGACCATGCCTGCCAGATACGTGGGCTTAAAAAAATGGCATTGAACTACTTACCTATCCTCTAGGCGCAATTTTCTACACTTCCTGTAGATCCCAGTGGTTTTTTAGCATCCTCTGTGTACGGGTCCTGTCATGTCATGTAACCAATGCCGGTCACATGCCATGCCGGGCCTGTACATGGATGCAGGGAAGCTGCTGGACACTGCAGAGGTGTAAAAGACGGCACTTGGAGGATCAGTAAGTTGTTTCTGTTGTGCCAAAAACTCTGCAAATGACAAAAGTACTGTCCCCATTGCCCACCTTAGGATGCCTGAGTTTCAGACAACAGGGACTTTTCTGTAGTAAACTCTGATTTAGTAAACATTCGGGTATAGTAAACTAAATGTCCAGGTCCCGGCCAAACACCATTATAAGTGTATGAAAGCAATGCCTGGTATAGTAAACCCTTATATAATAGAACTTCTGTTATAGCAAACCTGTTTTTTGGCCCCTGCGGTATTCTGTATTCAGCTATCATAGAAAGTGGGCGGGTGCATACGGAGATGAGCAGGTGCATGCGGACACATGAGCTGTGGTCAGTGGGTGGATTGAAAGCCATTTGTAGCCTGCTTGCTATCTGCACACTACTCTGAGCCTTCCTTCTTGGATTACCGCAAAAGCACCAGCCAGTGAGACCTATGCTTCCTGTGTAAGCTGCTGCCTGAGTACTGAGGGAATTGCCTATCATCTGTGCAGGGGCAAAAGTAGAAATCACTGAGCCCCCCTGTGAAACCGTGGATGGGGCCCCCCAGTTGTCATTGCTGGAGGGGAGAGCGCTGATGGTAACCCGAGGTGAGGAAGGGCGGAGTTGGGCACCCTTCCCACTTCTGTTTATGCCTGCTGCTCCCCCTTCCTGCCCTGTGCACCCTCCTGCCCCTAAAATGGCCCTGGAGGGCCCTAGAGCCAGCCCCCCCCTCAGGCACCTCCCCCTAAGGGCCCCCTGTGGCTACATCCCTTGCAGGGGCTATTGTTATGCCCCAGCATCTGTGACTTGCTTGTGCATGGTTTCAATGCTACAGTATTATCCAGGCTGTAGAGAAATGTGAACAGAGGAGCACACTATCAGTACTGTATCTGCATTAACTGGTGAAACATATGCTTCCAGTACAAGCTGTTGTGTGAATACTCCATGCAAATCCCTGCATATTGAACACTGTGCATTTTGATCTAGCTTAAACATTGTCTGTTCTCACTTGCTGAAGCATTGAAAAGAAAAAATGACTCCCAATAACTTACTAAATTAAGATTCAGTACTATAGTATACTTTATGTGCTTGAGTATGGCAATTTCTCATATAGTAAACGTCTGATATAGTAAACTACTTTGCCTGGTCCATTGGAGTTTACTATAAAGGGAGTATACTGTACATCCAACCATTTACATCATTCATTGATGTTGATTTACAAAAATTATGAACTATCTTTCCTATTTTTTTCCTTATTTATAAAATAATGTTCAGCACTTTTCATGAAAAATTACGCTATACTCGATTACTTTTCTTGCCTTTTTTAGTATGTAGTTGCTTGTTGTCGGGTGTGTTAAAGGGACTCCGAGCTCATCTAAAAAATAAAAGTTGAACTCACCAGGGGCTTTCTCCAGCCCAGTGCTGGTCGGGAGGTCCCACGCCGGCGTCCTGGCTCCTCTCCTTCTCCCCGCTCCGGAATGGCTGACCGGCCGCAGCCCGGGCGACACTCTCCCGAGTGTCGGGCTGCTCCTTCCGCATATGACGCGGATTACGTCACACGCCGGCCGCCTCGCGTCATCATGGCGGCCGGCGTGAAAGTACTGCGCATGCGCGATTAAAGCGCGCATGCGCAGTACTTTCACGCCGGCCCCTGTGATGACGCGAGGCGGCCGGCGTGTGACGTAATCCGCGTCATATGCGGAAGAAGCAGCCCGACACTCGGGAGAGTGTCGCCCGGGCTGCGGCCTGTCAGCCATTCCGGAGCGGGGAGAAGGAGAGGAGCCAGGACGCCGGCGTGGGACCTCCCGACCAGCACTGGGCTGGAGAAAGCCCCAGGTGAGTAAAACTTTTATTTTTTAGATGAGCTCGGAGTCCCTTTAAAGGATTATTATAGCTAAGAAGAAAAACGTTTGAGGTTTGATACATTTTGTGAATTAACCTAGCTGCCTCAATGTCCCAGTGAATGGAGGTGAGTTATCCACTTTTTCAATCACTGATCCTATGTTAGGAGTAAATTATAATGCTAACTTTAGGTTCTCTTTAACCACTTGATGACCCAGCCTTCACCCCCCCTTAAGGACCAGCGCTGATTTCGCTGATCTGTGCTGGGTGGGCTCTACAGCCCCCCGCACAGATCAAATACCAGGCAGAGTGACCAGATCGCCCCCCTTTTTTCCCCACTAGGGGGATGATGTGCTGGGGGGTCTGATCGCTCCTCCCTGCGTGTGGCTGGCGGGGGGGGGGGGTGCACCAGGCCTTAAGGAGGAATTGATATAACTTTGTACAGTTATAATGCAGTTTAATCTGAATTGTGCCATTCCTAAAATACATGACATTATTAGGCCTTGGAATCCTCTTTACAGCCAGAACTGTTGGAATTAAGCCTCCTGTGCCAGCTTTCCACTCTCTGTAAACTATTACAGAGAAAACATGTAGACTGTGTTAAGCATGCTCTATAGCTGTTTCTGTCAACCATTTCTGACTATGTCTTTTTATAACTGGCACTACCTACATTGTTGTCATGTGAGTGTGACATCACACTGAGTGGCTGCTTGGAACTAGAACTAGACCTATACAGATATATTCCTAAAAAAGACCTTAGCCCAGAACAAACACAAATAATCAGCAAATTAAAGAACATAGAAGAGAAGGTGAATGATTTCCAAAACCCACTTGGTACCAAAGCAGACTGTTTGGCGAATGGCTTTCAGTGCCTGCAGCCCAAACCAGGCGCCCCATAGCAGTAATGTTATGCTGCGCCGGGCACGTAAGAGTAATTCGGAGCTCCAGTGATCACTGGATCCTGAATTACTCCTCCTTCCGAGTTGGGACGATTCGGAGGGGGAATAGTATTTAACGCCGCCAGGGATTTTAGCGGCAGCAATGTGAGCCGTCATTCGGCTCTCCCGGAGCCAAACTAACCTACAGCATACTAATACGTGCGCCTTTGTACCATATTTACATTAGAGGAAATAGGAGGAGAGTAGGAGAAGAGAGGAGAGATGAGAGGATAAGACTCATGCAGGTTTAAATAAGCTACTTGCACAGATGGAATCCTATCAGAAATGATCAAATACGATTTCCCAGAAATGCATGCTGCGATGGGCGTAACAATAGGGCCTGCAGGGGCCCGGACACCCCCCCCCCCCCCCGGGCCTGCTCAGGGCCGTTTGGGGGGGCTGGAGGGGTCGCAGCATAAGGGGAAAGCTATGGCCACACTCGGCGGGGAGGGGGGACGGTCCCCCCCTCCCTCACCTCGGGCTCTCCCTTCTGCGATCCCCTCCAGCTTAAATAACTATATATGTGCAGCGGCATCTACATACTTTCCGTGTGCTCCAGCGCGGAAGCTTCTCTCTCTAGTGTCTGACGTGACTTCCTGTTTATACAGACCGTCCCTTCTCCCCGCCGAGTGTGGCCATAGCTTTCCCCTCATGCTGTGACCTCTCCAGCCCCCCAAGAACCCTGAGCGGGTCCGGGGGGGGGGGGGGGGCGCTTACAATTTCCGCAGAAGGGCCCGGTGGGTCTTAGTTACTCCCCTGCATGCTGCAATATGGAAACATCAATTTGGTTCGGTATGCTGATTACTTCCCTAAAGTCTGGAATGCAGGACTTAAAGCGGTATAAAACCCTGACATAATATTCAATAAAAACATGTTTTCCTACTTTTTATATGCCATACGGTTATCATATTTGCTTTTTTGCAAGAGATAACTTGCCACCACACAGTGAGAGAGTTATCTTATCTCTTCATTCCTTAAGTTACCTCCCCTGTAGTTAGGTTACCTCCTCTGTAGTTAAGTCACCTCCTCTGTAGTTAAGTTACCTCCTCTGTAGTTATTTTCACACACAGTTAATTTAACTTTAGAATTCTGGAGTTATTTTAAGGATTGAAGAGTTAATTTAAAGACAGAAGAGTTACCTTTAGGTTTGTCTGAGGTAAAATGTTTCCTGAATACGACATGCCTCATCACCATGGTGATCACTCTAGAAACGTTATTAAAGACAGGAGATAAGCTTAGTGAATTGAGGCCAATATTTAAAGTTCGGCTGCGTCCAGCTTTGCTGGCAGGGAACTTCTAAGTCCTGTGTGTAATGCTAGGTACACACTTTGAGATTTTCTGGCCGATTTACTGTCAGATCGATTATTTCCTACATGTCTGATCTGCTTTCCGATCTATTTCCGCTCACTTCAATAGGAAATAGATCGGAAAATGCTTGGAAATTGATCGGAAAGCTGATCGGACATGTTGGAAATAATCGATTTGACAGTAAATCGGCCAGAAAATCTCATAGTGTGTACCCAGCATAAAGGTTCATACACACCTACCAACTATCTGTCCAACTATCTGCCAAACTTGTCTGTTAAGCCCCATTCACACGCTCAACAGCGGTCTTTTATGCAGCACAATTGTCAAACAGCTTTTGTTGTGAAACAAGTTGAAACAACTAAAAAAAAAAAAAATCTTTTTCTATTGTTCAAAAAGCTGATAAGACTGATCAGAAGTCAATCCAACAGTTGGATTGACTTCTTATCAGTCTTATCAGCTGTTTGAACAATAGCAAAATACTTTTGTAGCTGTTTCAACTAGATTCACAACAAAAGTTGTATGGGGCTTAACGGACAAGTTTGGTAGATAGTTTGTACAGATAGTTGGTAGGTGTGTATGAACCTTAACCCTTTGAATGCTGTTCTAGTAAAAAAAAAAAATGCTGGTTGTATATAATATGCTGTAAATAATCTATTAGAGCAAAGAAGAAATGCTGGGTTTCATTCCGCTTTAACTCCCACTTACAGAAGTGGAGAATGGTACAACCCAGTTAACTAAAAGGCATCTGTGTGAGCAGCACGCTGCAAAAACTGTTTAACAGCGTACAGCAGGGACAGTTGTCTCTCTGTAGCTGGGTCCAGCCTCACACAGGCAGGAGGACAGGGACGGAGCCAGGGAGCCAGGTGGGCGGCCGGGTGGGCGGCCGGGTGTGCGGCGGATGCGCTAGCACGCGGCGGACGTGTGCGACGGGCGGGTGCACGCATGCGCGTGTCAGGCGCGCAGAGACGGACCTATACTCTTTTTAAACGGGCTAAGGACACTAGTCCTAAATAAAATAATCCTTTCCTTTCTCACATGTCACATTGATCTCAGTAAAAGCAAAGCAGGATTTTCACCAAAGCATCGCACCACTGTCCACATCTACACTCTGACACCTTTATCAAGCACCATGCGGACAGGCAAAGGAATGGGAAATATGAAGAAAAGGATTATTTTTGAGAATCCTAGAGAATGAAAAAAGGAAAACATACAATATCGTCAATAACTCATACACTGGGAATAAGTGCACTGTGATTGTGAATAGAAAAATAACACTTTTTTCTCCCCCATGGTTGGAACTGTACCAACTCAAACCACCAGTAAAGATCTGGCTGAAAGTCTTTGGCAGTGTCATCATCCCAAACACACAGAAGCTAACCATATACAAATCTCTACAGAGAGACTATAAATTGGCTCCATTCTAGGAAATGCTCCAAAACCCTAAAAAGGCAAATCCTGAGTGTTAACAACCTGGAAATCTACTCTGGGAGGCACAGGCAGAGAGAAGCATAAATTAACAAAAATCTAAAACTGTCCACAGACTGCTTATCCCTTATACCTCTATCCCACTACCCCAGTACACCCCAGGACTCAGACTTTTTATGTCCTCCATTTTCCCTTGCTTTGGCAATGTCTGTATGCATGCACATTGGTTATGCCATTAAAGCTCATTTTGATTTGATTTAAATGATCTGCTTATCTCCAAAACTCTGCAAGTTAGAGGTACTTCTGAGGGCAGCACACAGAAGGAGCACTGCAAAGTGTAACACTGAAACTTGGCAAACTGTAGAGGAAACTCGAAAATGGGGACTTAAAATTATTTAAATACCCTTGTCTCCCAAAAAATAGCTAGAGTCTTTTTTTCTTTTTTTTTTACAGTTTTTCATCCATCCCACTCATGCATCAGAAAAATCTCATGACTGGTTAGTCTTTCCAGAAATAGGAAATTTGGATGCCCCATAGCGGTTGAATTCTGGGTGCAGCTATAGGCACCCGTAGAAATATGAGTAATGGTGGGAAATTTGGGCACATGCGGCTTCTGATAAATATTGGCCACCGAGGCCACCGGCAATGCAAAATTGTATCCATATTTTGCATTGTAGGTGGCTCCAGAACCTGATACACATTGGCCACAGCCCACAGGTGCCCACAATCCCCACCATATCCGATATTTCTATGGGTTCCTATGGCAGCACCCGAAAATTTAAATTTTGGTTTTTTTCCCAGCATGGATTGGTGGCAGGGGCGGTTAAAGAGATCCTGAGCAGAGGCATAAAATTAAAATCTGGACTTACCTGGGGCTTCCTCCAGCCCCGGTAGCCCACAAGGCCTCCTGGGATCCTCTGGGTCCCTTCCGCTGTACCACTAGCGACTCTGTTAATCTGACGACTTCAGCTGAGCCAATGCGTGCACCCGGTGCGTCATCACGCCGGCTGCCCTAAGCACTGTCACAAAATGCATCTGCTGGCGAATTTCCTGAACTATTGATGAACTTCCTCCATTTCGCCAGCAGATGTCATCTGTGTCCTCAGTTTGAAACTGCTGGAAGTATCTTCTGCCACCAGCAGAGGTCTCACTCACAAGAACTGTTATTGCAGATTTAATGAGGGCAGCTCTGTGATCACCTGGACTCTGTCATCTGACTTTTTGGACACTATTTAAGCTGCCTTTACAGACCACTCTGTGCTAGCTCATCAAAGTCAGTTCCTGATCCTGAGTCCTAGCCTTCCTGTCTTGCTCAGCTTTGTATTTGTAATTACCGTGTTTGACCTGTTTTCTGTTTTTGACTAACCCTTTGCCTAAGCGATTTGTATCTTGTTTGTATCTCTGGTTTGACCCTGCATGTTTGACGTTCCGTTGCCTGCCGATTATAATTCTGATGCTTTGTCTCTGTATATAATGTATATGATTCTCATGTGTATATATTAGTCAGGTTTGGGGTTCAGTGTGCACACTATTGTTATGCTTGGATACCTTTGCATATTATCCTATATGCAGGGGGTCCATAGCATCTGCAATACCTGATATATTCTGATTATGTGTTAGTTTCCAGTTGCTCCATTGCTTATATTACTTGCCTGATGTCTGCATGATTCTCTGCATAAACTTAATACTGATTGTTTATGCATCCTGATAGAGTAATTCTCTGCATAAACTTAATGCTAATGGTGTATGCATTCTGATGGTCAGATTCTCTGCATAAACTTAATCTTGTTTATGCGTCCTGTCTGTTTGACTCTCTGCATGATCTTAATGCTGATTGTTTGTTTGTAAGCTGTGTAACTGTTTAGTTGCATAACTCTGTGCATGAACTAAATGTGCAACATTTATGCTGATTACAATAAATCTTTATGTTTATTCCTTTAGTTCCAGTCTCAGTGTTTCTTGCATACTGACAGAGCAATCTTCCTTGCGATTCCCTTGCATTGTACACCAATGCAACAGAATCATGACAGATGAGCTAGCCCAAAAATTCTGTCACCAGGAAATACTGAGAGTAGGTTTGGCGCCATGGGAATTAAATGGAATTATGCAAATATAGAATATCATTGCTGTTTGGCTGAGGATGATGAAAGTTTCTGTTTTGATAAGTTTTATGAATATTCATATGATGATTTGGTGCAAAGTATTAGGCAGATCAATTCATATGTCCAGCAGGGAGAATTCCTTGAATCTGATGTTCAGCCTTTGTTAAAAATTCTACACACTCTTGAATTTATGAAGTCTCCCACCACCTACCAAATTTATCAAGCCTCTGTAAACAAATCCTTGCCAGTTCCTCTACCCTGCAAAATTCCCACAGCAGTATTAAACCAGAGCAAACCAAATAATGTTCCAGCCACCTCCATGCAGACCGTTCACCCTAAAACTTATGCTCTGGATAATGAATCTGCCTATGACAAGAGTTCATGGGATCCTCCTTTTGAAAAATGGGAAATAGAGGCGTTAGTTTTTGAGATGGAATGTGATGAGGAATCATTTATTGATTATTACTTTGATACCAGTGAAAACTTTTTGAATGAATGCATAGATTCTGCATCCGCTTTAGTTGATATGGGGGTTTGTATGAATCACTTTGTGGCTCCCTTAATTGATATCTGGAAAGATCTATTGCGTGAAAATTTCCCCCCTTCTGATGATTCTGGCAATCAGTTTATGCCGTACTCAGTAATCAATCATAGTTCAGTCAGATCCAGTAAATTTTCTAGTGTTAAAAGTGACAGGGATTGTGTTCTTAATTTTTCCTCTAAGCCTGTTAAACCGCATGCTGATGCATACCTGAGTGGTTTGAATGACTCCATTGATCAAGGTATCTGCAAAAGTCAAGCCTGTTTTGATATGACTGCTGAAGAGATTGATGCTTATTACTGGTATTTAAATGATGACAGGACAAGTTTTATGGAATTTTATTGCAAACAAAGTGAGGAATTGGTAACCAAGTGTTTGCTAAGTGTTAAATCCATGTGTGCGAATGGACTTTGTAAGCCTGAAGCTGCTTCTGCCTTAATAATCGCTTGGCAAAGGGTTCTGTCTTCTCATTTTCATGTTTCTCCTTCCTCTGTTAACTCTGTACTCACCTCTGGCCAGAACTCACAATCTGCAGCAGTTAAAGTCACACCTGTTACTAAGGGAGACCCAACGTGTCCGTTGCCCTTAGCAACCAGTTATAAAGACTCTGTCTTGTCAGGTTCCAACCGTCAAAGGAGACCTACTTCCTTGCAAACTGCAGTCAGAACTACACCTTGGTCCTGGCAAAGATCATTGGAAAATAAGTCATCATCCAAAAAGAAAAAGAAGAGAAAATTATTTCCTACCAACTCCGATTCCAGTCGTGTGCAGCCTCCAGCCGATTCCAGTCGTGTGCAGCCTCCAGCCGATTCCAGTCGTGTGCAGCCTCCAGCCGATTCCAGTCGTGTGCAGCCTCCAGCCGATTCCAGTCGTGTGCAGCCTCCAGCCGATTCCAGTCGTGTGCAGCCTCCAGCCGATTCCAGTCGTGTGCAGCCTCCAGCCGATTCCAGTCGTGAGCAGCCTCCAGCCGATTCCAGTCGTGTGCAGCCTCCATCCAAGTCGGTACAGACTCCATGCAGCTCCATACAGACTCCAGTTGATTTGTGTCCTCAGCAATCTCCAGTCAGTCCTGAGCAGTCCCTCGCCTTTCTCTGTGGACTCTTTCATGGACTAGATTTGCTGACAGTGGGTCAGCCTGGCAGGCCTGAAGATCCCCAGCATGTTCATCCTGCAGTATCCAGTCCTGCAGAACTTTGCTCCTTGCCTGCAGAACTTTGCTCTCAGTCCGCACAGACTGTATTGGGATCTCAGCCAACGGTCCCGCCAAGCGCTCAGCCAACGGTCCAGCCAAGCGCTCAGCCAACGGTCCAGCCAAGCGCTCAGCCAACGGTCCAGCCAAGCGCTCAGCCAACGGTCCAGCCAAGCGCTCAGCCAACGGTCCAGCCAAGCGCTCAGCCAACGGTCCAGCCAAGCGCTCAGCCAACGGCTCAGCCAAGCGCTCAACCAAAGGTCCAGATCCATGAGGTTACACAGTCTGCTGTCCTGTCTGAGACTACTGAGTCTGCTGTCCTGTCTGAAGCGTCCCAACCGGTTAACTTGCCTAAAGTTATCCCGTCTTCTGTTTTGCTTGAGGTTAAGCAAGCTGCTGCCCAGCCTTCACAGACTTTTGTTGCTACCCTGTCCGAGACTATTCAGTCTGTCGCTAATCCGCCTGCAGCACTACCTGAAGTTTTCCAGTTTACTGCTCAGATGTCACAGACCTCTGCTGCTGCTTCCAAGTCTGGTGACTCTGTTGCTGCTTCTGAGTGTACCCAGTCGGCTGCCGCTTCTGAGGGTACCCAGTCGGCTGCCGCTTCTGAGGGTACCCAGTCGGCTGCCGCTTCTGAGGGTATCCAGTCTGCTGCCGCTTCTGAGGATATCCAGTCTGCTGCCGCTTCTGAGGGTATCCAGTCTGCTGCCGCTTCTGAGGGTATCCAGTCTGCTGCCGCTTCTGAGGGTATCCAGTCTGCTGCCGCTTCTGAGGGTATCCAGTCTGCTGCCGCTTCTGAGGGTATCCAGTCTGCTGCCGCTTCTGAGGGTATCCAGTCTGCTGCCGCTTCTGAGGATATCCAGTCTGCTGCCGCTTCTGAGGGTATCCAGTCTTCTGCCGCTTCTGAGGGTATCCAGTCTGCTGCCGCTTCTGAGGGTATCCAGTCTGCTGCCGCTTCTGAGGGTATCCAGTCTGCTGCCGCTTCTGAGGGTATCCAGTCTGCTGCCGCTTCTGAGGGTATCCAGTCTGCTGTTCCAGTTGTTGCTTCCAAGTCTGGGGACTCTGCTGCTGTTTCCAAGGTTGGTGATATTGTTGCTGCTCCTGAATCCGGTAACCCTATGACTGCTCTCCAGTCCGATGATTCTGTTGTTGCCTCAAAGACTGCTGATTCAGCTATTGCCTCCGACTCCACTGTTCCAGCTGCTGTTTCCAAGTTTGCTGTTCTGGATGAGTTCCTGTCTGGTGCCTCTCCTGAGGGCATTCTGCCTGTTGCCGCTCCTGAGGGCATTCTGCCTGTTGCCGCTCCTGAGGGCATTCTGCCTGTTGCCGCTCCTGAGGGCATCCTGCCTGTTGCCGCTCCTGAGGGCATCCTGCCTGTTGCCGCTCCTGAGGGCATCCTGCCTGTTGCCGCTCCTGAGGGCATCCTGCCTGCTGCTTCTTCCGTGGGCATCCTGTTTGCTACCCCTGATAGTATCCCGCCTGATGGTGCCAGGTCTCCTGCTCAGCCTGATCCTGCCAAGCCATTTGATCCTACTGTTCCTGTCAAGTCGTGGGTTCCTGTGGCTGCTCCCCAATCTGATGTTTCCGCAGTGGCTTCCAAGTCTGCTGATGTCCTTTCAGTGGTTCCCAAGACTGCTGCTGTTCCTCCGGTGGCCTCCAAGTCTGCTGTTGATCCTGTTGTGGCCTCCAAGCCTGTTGTTCCTGCTGCTGCTCCCGAGTCTGGATTCCTGCCGATGTTCAGTCTACTATGCTACCTGAAGTTTGCACATCCTGGAGTCCTATGGATGTCTTGCCTGTTGCTTCTGCACATGGATCTTGGGCTGTTGCATTGCCTAAAGGTCTCCAGTTTGATCTTCAACATTTGTTACCTGATGACCCTGAATCTACTCAGCCCATCATTTTGCCTGTTACCGTGTTTATGTTTGTACACTTTTTCGCCCATGCCCTCCTTGGCCTTGTCTTTCTGCCCAGTATGTCCTGGGATCCTGGTGGACGTGAGTTCATATGGAGCGTTCGGAGACCGCTCCTTGAGGAGGGGGTAATGTCACAAAATGCATCTGCTGGCGAATTTCCTGAACTATTGATGAACTTCCTCCATTTCGCCAGCAGATGTCATCTGTGTCCTCAGTTTGAAACTGCTGGAAGTATCTTCTGCCACCAGCAGAGGTCTCACTCACAAGAACTGTTATTGCAGATTTAATGAGGGCAGCTCTGTGATCACCTGGACTCTGTCATCTGACTTTTTGGACACTATTTAAGCTGCCTTTACAGACCACTCTGTGCTAGCTCATCAAAGTCAGTTCCTGATCCTGAGTCCTAGCCTTCCTGTCTTGCTCAGCTTTGTATTTGTAATTACCGTGTTTGACCTGTTTTCTGTTTTTGACTAACCCTTTGCCTAAGCGATTTGTATCTTGTTTGTATCTCTGGTTTGACCCTGCATGTTTGACGTTCCGTTGCCTGCCGATTATAATTCTGATGCTTTGTCTCTGTATATAATGTATATGATTCTCATGTGTATATATTAGTCAGGTTTGGGGTTCAGTGTGCACACTATATTGTTATGCTTGGATACCTTTGCATATTATCCTATATGCAGGGGGTCCATAGCATCTGCAATACCTGATATATTCTGATTATGTGTTAGTTTCCAGTTGCTCCATTGCTTATATTACTTGCCTGATGTCTGCATGATTCTCTGCATAAACTTAATACTGATTGTTTATGCATCCTGATAGAGTAATTCTCTGCATAAACTTAATGCTAATGGTGTATGCATTCTGATGGTCAGATTCTCTGCATAAACTTAATCTTGTTTATGCGTCCTGTCTGTTTGACTCTCTGCATGATCTTAATGCTGATTGTTTGTTTGTAAGCTGTGTAACTGTTTAGTTGCATAACTCTGTGCATGAACTAAATGTGCAACATTTATGCTGATTACAATAAATCTTTATGTTTATTCCTTTAGTTCCAGTCTCAGTGTTTCTTGCATACTGACAGAGCAATCTTCCTTGCGATTCCCTTGCATTGTACACCAATGCAACAGAATCATGACAAGCACCCTGTGATTATGGCAACCGGCATGATGACGTGCCAGGTGTGAGCACGGGCTGCACATGTGTGACTTCAGCCAAAGTCACCAGATTAATGGAGCTGCCAGTAAGAACTCAGAAGGGACCCAGAAGATGCCGAGAGACCTCACGGGCTATGAGGGGCTGGAGGAAGCCCCAGGTACATCTAGGGTTTAATTTTATACCTTTGTTCAGGGTCCCTCTAAGGTTAGATGTGGGGGAGTGGTTGAGGTCAATCATGGGGGGGTGGTTAAGGTTAGCCTTGGGCAGTCTATGCTAGCCATGGGGAGGTTAAAGTTAGCCATAAGGGGGTTAAAAGTTAGCTGTGGGGGGTGGGGTGGTTAAGGTTGCCTGTGGGGAGCTTGTTAACAGTGTTCCCTTCCAGTTCTGACAATATCTTGTCAGAACTGAAATATACCAGTTGCTGTCAGTTATATATCAGCAGCTGGTAGTTAAAACTAAATGTGGAAGGTAATGTCCATGCATCCCTATGATGGGATTATTACAGTTTAACAGTGTGCTGACCAGGAAGCAGTTATGGAATGATGGCCATTTTTAAAATGGAGGACGGAGAAATCCATTGATCACAGTGGACAAATGGGACGTGGGAGAGGAGAGATTGAATAGTAGACTACACAGGAGGTAAGTATGACCTGTGTATGGTTATTTTGACTTTTTATTTTCAGTTCAGGTTCTCTTTAAGTTTAGCATGGGGGTGGTAGTTAAAGTTTCCTGTGGTGAGGTTGTTAAGGTTAGCCATGGGGGGGCTTAAGGTTAGCCATCAGTAGTGGGAGGGTTTAGTGTGAGAATAAGGTTATGTTTAGCTGGTACAATACCATTATTTATTACCGATATTTTACTATTTTTCACATTTTCACTGTAACTGTAGAATATTAGTAAATTTTCCAATATTCTACTATCGGCTTTTCTGGGTGCCCCAAACTTCCAGCCACCGATTTTTTTTTTTTTATAGAAAGCGCCTTTCTATAGTGATGACAACGATAGTTGGGATGAAAAGGAGGTAAATAAAGAATGGTTGGGACTAATTGTGACAGTAACTGACAGCTGTGTTTTGCCATATTAGACTGGCTTGGGACTCAGGGACATTCTGTAACAAGTGTATAGATGCATCTGAAGGCCTGATCCTGCTTTTGACAGTAAAATATAACATACATTTCACAACACGCTGATGCTGTTACAGCTCCTGGCCTGGTTGGCAGGCAACCAAGGACACTATCTACTACCACCTCCTGCCTAGAAAACATACCATTGTGAAAGCTGCATGTGAGGCTCATGAATCACTAGAAAAACAGATAAAAGCTAACATAGCTAGTCACGCTCTGAGTCTTTGAATAAATTCTCTTCATTGCATACATCAAATACTTCAAATGTCTATAAGCATAGTGGAATAAAATAGTATTAAGTTTATGTGGAATATGTACTTAACTGTTCTGTCCTCAAAATATCTACTTTGTTTGAAATGTAAGGTTCAGATTACCTTAAAGGGAGTCTGAGGGGAAAATAAAAATAAAAAAATAGACAATACACCTAAGGAGAGGGAAGGCTTTGGGTCCTATAGAGCAGTGTTTCTCAACATTTGATTGGTATGTACCCCTTTTAAAACCCTGTGCTCACCAATTACCCTCTGCATAGTAAACATTATCACACGTACCCCTTGACAAATATATATTTAATCATAGTACATGACAATTAGTTCTAAACAATTTCCAAGCATTTACTATTGCTTTTAATCAGTGAAAACACTCATTTGGTGTTGTTTAAATAAGACGTATCATTTTCTAAAACTCTAAAATTGTTATTCTTAAGTATATCAAGCCAGAGTACCCCCTGGAACCATCAAAAGTACCCCTGGGGTGCGCGCACCACACGTTAACTATAGAGCCTTCCCGTTGTCCTCCCAGTCTCCGCGTTCCCCGCAGGCTCCCCCATTAGCAGTACACAGCCGTTCAGTCGTGGACTGCTCTCTGACGCATAGAGTGGCCTTTGGCAGTCTTCGGAAGCACTTGGGCGTTTCCAAGAATTGACCCCACCGTACTGCACACGTGCAAGCACCCTCTCTTGCGCACTGGCACCTGTGCCAAACAGATCCCCCCGTCTCATGCAAAGTCTCCTGCAGTGGAAGATTCAAATAGAGGACCCCGTGGGGGAATGAGGACACCGGGAGGAGAACAGGAGGGCTCTATAGGACCCAGAGCATTCCCTCTCCTTAGGTGAGTATCTGTTTTTTATTTTGATTTAGGATTCAGACTTGCTTTAATTGAAAAATAAAAAATGGATGCGATAAACAATTGTATCTATCCCCTTACACCTTACACCTAATGACACAGTGTTTCTGTGCCTCAGAGAGCTCAAACATATGAACTATTGACCCTCTTTATCTCTTCCCTGCTCTCAGAAGTTGTTCTCTGCCATAAAATTGTTTGATGGTTGTAATTCCTTATCAGTGAGGGTTACGCTATAGTCCAACTGGGTCCTGACTAGAGAGAAACTGTCAGCTGCTTAGCTGAATGTTAACTGAAAGAGTCATTAAAATAAGTTATTTGTATGCTTGCCACTGTACATACATGTGCCTCAGCCTGTCTCATCATGTCACTCTACGCTTCTCATTAATTTATGTGCGCACATTAATCTTTTGATTGGCGAAATAATCCTTAGTGATCATTCTGTCAAGTGTGATGTCTCTACAGGTATTCCTTATTTTCTGCACCCATTAAAACACCAGCAACATGCATCTGCCACAACATTCTTGCATGAACTGTCACTGGCCACAATAATCACAAATGATTACTATAGCCAGGAAAAAGATGTCTTTACAAACATGCACACAGGGTGTGTAGATTTAGAATTTTGGAACATGGACAGAGGCGTAACAATAAATCCTGCAAGGGATGCAGCCTCACAGGGACCCAGAAGCTGCAGGGCACCTTCAGGGGGAGAAGTTTATTTTCCCTGTCCTGTGAGACCGACAACTAAAGATACGGAGAGAAAAAAATGTTCTGCTCTCTGCACAATAGTTCTAATGACAGCATATGTTCAGCCAGTGGTAAGGAATCATACAAAGTTTTGCAGACAAAGATTTGTAGACAGTCACTATTCAGTGTTCAGCAGGGTCTTGTGTACAGCACTGTTCTACCTCCAGCATTTATACCCCTCCCCAAGTGCTGTGTACTGTAGTGATGCTTGAGGAGTCTGTGCACTGAGAGAAAAAGCTTTCAGCTCTGTGCACAGTAGTTCTAATAAATGCATCTTCTCAGCCACTGATAAGGATATAATACAACTTTTTGCAGACAAAGATTTGTAGACAGTCCCTATTCAGTGTTTAGCAGGGCCTTGTTGCTCTATTCCCAGCCGTTATACCCCTCCCCAAGTGCTATGTACTGTAGTGATGCTGTAGAAGTCTGCAGAGCCAGTTCTGTTCCACCAGAGATGGACAGAGTGAGTATGGGAGCACACTCGTCTGCCAGTTTTCTATATGTGTTTCCTGTACACCATGTGTGTCTGTATGTGTGAAAACATACACGTTTTATCACAGAAGCTAATCTGCTTTTATCTGCATGGAGAAAACACATTCAAGTGTGCACTAGCTAATTGAAAAACATTGGTTCTCAGTTTACCTGCCCAAAAAGTGAGGGGGGGGGGAACAAATCTGGCCCTTTGAGCCATCTAATTTGGCCCTCAGGTGGTTTCCCCACTTTGCATTATGTTTGGCCCACTTAGGACCACCCGAGAAGCTATATTGGAGGGTAAGCCCTAAATCACCAGGGAAGCCATATGGGGAGGGGGAAAGCACAAGGTACCAGGGAAATACTAGACACAGGGGAACTGGATTATGTAACGGATAGGGATGCTCGCTGGATTCCGCGGAATTGTTAATTCCGCGATTCGGGCCGGAATTAGGTCAATTCCGATTCCAGCAGTCGGAACGGAATTGCTAAACCTCTGAAACGGAATTCCGCAGAAATGTTTTTATTTCCGCGGAATTTTCTGGAAAACACAAAAATCTCTCTCTCTCTCTCTCTCTCTCCCCTCATCCTCCTCCCTCCTCCTCTTCTTTTTAGCTGCACAGAAAAAAACTGCCCAGCCATTTTTCCCCTAATGCTGTGCAAACCATGATGGGATTTCTGATGTTGTTGTTCTCGTTCTGCTGTTTTGGTGCAATTTTATTTTATTTTATTTTTTTTACATTTTGAATTTGACATTTGAAGCCTAGTGTGTGCAGGTGGGAGGGGTAATCAGGACACAGCACAGTTGGAACTGTGTCTCCTGCTCCCTGTCACCTCCTTTCAACCAAAAAGATGGCTGCCCCCATGACAAAGATGGCAGCCCCCATGAATCACAAACATTTGCCTGTTTTTAAAACGGGGTGGGTAAGAGATTATATTACCTATCTAGTTTAGTTAACATAACTAATGTAACTTAATGACAGTATGTTTGTTTAGGCTGAAGTTCCCCTTTAAGCACACTACTTTTTCTATTGGATTGATCATAATGGTACATGCTAGGCTGGCTTTAGCATGTAGTGTGGTTGGTGGTCTAGGGGGTAAGTCAGATACCTATTACACACTGAGACCTGGGTTCAATTCCCAGCCCAGCCTGGGTTAAATTCCTGGCCAAGGTATGTAAGCTGGCTTTTGAAAAAGTACAAATCCTTAAACATGCTACTTTTTCTATTGGATTGATCATAATGGTACATGCTAGGCTAGCTTTAGCATGTAGTGTGGTTGGTGGTCTAGGGGGGTAAGTCAGATACCTACTACACACTGAGACCTGGGTTCAATTCTCAGCCATGGTATGTAAGCTGGCTTTTGAAAAACTGCAATTCCCTACAAGATGATGGATGATACAAGTGGATGGATGGATGAGGAGAGGGAGAGGGACAGAGGGAGATTTTTTTTAAAAATTCCTACGGAATCCGGAATTCTGTGGAATTTCATGCAAATCTGGCGGAATTTTCATAGCGACAGAATTTAACACTGACGGAATCCATGATTTCCGGCGGAACAGAATTTGCTGGTTCTGATCATTAGACACCAGAGAACTTTATAAGGCAGGGAGGGTAGCCACTAGTCATTGAGGTTGACCCGCGACTTGGTACCAGAGCTCAAATTTGGCCCACTTTGTATTTGAGTTTGACACCCCTGGTATAGGGTAAAGACTAGTGTAGGGGGCCATATACAATGTTGAAGTTAGTGCTAGGTGTAGTCTTTTGGGTAGTATCTTTAGTGCTTTATCAAAAATACAACACTAAAAATACTGCACTAAACTCTTAGTGGGAGATAGCATACCTTACATGCTGGTTATTGAAAGATGCCTATGATGCAGTTGTTCAGCCCCATAATTGCTGTTTCTAAGGTGTGATGGTCTCTGAAGGAAAAAGCTAAGCTTTTTATTGAGTTGTGAGAAGAGGCACATTAAAAGGAATTAACTCTTACACCACAATGGCATGTCACCACCACCACAGGCATGCTGGTGAACAAGTCAATGTAAGGTCTCATTCACCTGGTGAACACAGCTCTTATATTTATGCTGAATAGTGCTTCAATTGCATTCAGTGTGCCAGATATGCAGAACTTTATTATTTTGTGTGCTGAATGTGTTGCTTAATGTTGTTGTTTTTTCTGTTTTTACAATAATGATGGATGGAGATTGCCATAATTATGTTCTCTTTTTGACAAGCTTATTTGCCTTCTTGAATAAGGCTAGCAATACTAGAGACATTTTTTTCACATTAAATAAGTGACAAAGAGATGGCTTGAACCTGTTTTGTGCATCCACATTTTTGTTCTTACTGTCAGTCTAGTTGTGCCAAGTGGTAAATCATAGCTTTACAGTATATGTTAAATGGATGATGACAAATAGGTGCATATTGTAAGGGATTGGCTATATAAAATGTAATTAAATCATTTAGAGTCATCATTATTAAGAAAAGAAAAAGACTGTCTCTCCAGGCTGCACAGTGTCTCCCTCCTCTATAGCATACAGCAATGTGCTGCTCATGAAAGGCAGTCTGTGCTGAGGTCAGTCGTACTACAGAGTATAGGAAGATTAGCCACCTTCAATTAGCGAAATCCTATTTGATTCATGCGGCGGACTGTAAAGCATGGTATTTACCACGCACCACGACGCTGGGACTATAGCAGTCAGGAACTCTAATCAGATTTAAGAGACTCCCCTTTTAACTCGTGCATAGGAAACCTTTTAAATCTATGCAGGGTGTATGCAAATATAGTTTATTCAGGAGTGTGGGGGATGATCACAGCAGAGGCAATGTGGATTTGTGCTGTAATAATCATTTCCACAGCATAATGCGTTGTCACTGGAGACTATATTGTACTGTGGCATAGCAGCAGCCTCCATGCCCTGCTGTCCCTGTCACTCCGGAACGTTGGCATAGCGTGCCAGATGGCATTCTAGCGCTAGTGCATTAGAAGCAAATGGCACAACTCTGTCGAGGATTCCCCACCGCCAGGGAGACATTGCGACTTCTGCCAGTCGTGCCCCATGCCTTGTTGGTGAGTGCCTCGTGTGCCCACCTCCATCTGTCCTGCAGAGATCTGTCACATCCAGAGCCCGGGTGCTGTTTGGGGGAGGGGATATGAGCATTGCTATCCGTCATTCACACACACGTGCTATGATGATCCCCAGTATCAGCAGATGAAGACAGAGGGAAGCGGGGGATCTGGGGATGGAATCAATGCCTTCCCTTGCTTGAGCGCACTAGCAGGAACGCTGCTGCTGCTGCTGCAATGCTGAGTCTGCTCTGGCTGCTGATGACTGTGGGCTGTGCCTCTCGGAGATTAAGGGGGCTTCCCAAGAGCATCGCTTGCCTCACATGGCCATGGACTCGCTGAAGCTTAGTGACAGCCTCTGCCTTGTAGACTTCTTCTAGGTGCTGTCATGGTGATCATGCCAGGAGACCTGCATGCACGAAGCTGCCATTCAGGCTCAGAAGATCTGGCTAACTTTCCATCCCTATCTGGATAGCCTGTGAGCAGCCCATTGCCTAAAATGCCAGCAGCAGCATCCAGGGAGTCACGAGCAACACGAGATTGCACAATAGTCCTCCTTCCTCCAGGTCCCACCGCTTTGTGATGCTATTAAAGGGGGCAGATGTACCTGTTTATAATCCTGGAGCTGTGGAGGAAATCAATGCAAGGAAAAAATACGCTATGGACTTAATTTTTCTTATTCATTTCATCGTTTTTATGGCAGGATAAACAGCTTAATCTCAGGCAACTTGCTCACTCCGACACCCTCTTGCCAGAGCGTTCTCCTCCCCCACACTTGCAATTCCCTTGATGATCCCAGGAAGTTCCTTGGTCTGACTCAAAATGCTACACTTCCCTTGATCTGTAAAGCCAGTTGGGATGTAAGGATAGGACACTAGAGCCATATACGCTGGTGTAATTGGTATATATCTTAAGATCTGCCCCAGTGGCTGCCGTCCCCTGTGCACGGAATGCCCGGAGGCATGTGGCACACTTGGGTAGGACGGCTCTTTGGGTTGGTCTCTGCTCCAGTCCTGGTGGCGGTGGTGTGCTGTGCCCAAAGGTAGGTTTGTCTCTCGTATTCCAGGCAAACATAACACAAACATGATCATTATGTAGAGAACAGAAACAAATTGTTAGAACACTAGTAGTACAGTTTGTATTAATCATGGCAATCAAACGTACTATCTTAAGTTTGTGGGTGTGACATGTACTGAAATGTGGCATTTGCATGCTTGCCAGTTGCCATATAACTGTCACTGGCAGAAAGTAAGGAAAAGTTCACCTGGAAGTCATGTGCTGCCCGTTGTAACAGGCCTTCCTTTTGATAATCCCTTTCTTTATATCTCCACAGTGTCAATGACCCCGGGAACATGTCATTTGTAAAGGAAACGGTGGATAAATTATTGAAGGGTTATGACATCCGTCTAAGACCAGACTTCGGAGGCAAGTCATTTTCATTCAGTAAATCTGTGTTGTGTCATTTGGTGGGACTGCATCGATGTTTGTATTAATGAGGCTTACCCACTGCATTTTGATGCATGTCTTGTAAATAACTTTTGGCTTTGGACTGGTTTTATGTGACCACAGTGAAGCTGGCAAGTCTCCAGCGTTTATTTTAAGATCTTAGCTCTTTAATCCCCAAGTTTTCTATAATTCATCTAGATTGCACGCCTGCTAGCATCTATTATGTCAAGGCTCAGCAGAAGTCGAATTTTCAAAATGAGGACTCCCTTCAGACAAATCCTTATTGATTTCTTTCCAGGTTCTCCGGTTGCTGTTGGAATGAACATAGACATCGCAAGCATTGATATGGTGTCTGAAGTCAACATGGTGAGTCCAGGCATTTTACCTACATTTCCTGTCCGGTCCTGCTGCTGACTCAGAATTACTTTGTTGCCAGAGCTACAATAGCTGACTGTTTTCATTGCTGTCACTCCAGCAAATTTCTGGGACCCCCTTTCCAGTGTTACAATTTATATTATTGATCTGGTGACGCTGCTATTAGCTTTTTTTCTTGGTATAATGCATTCAAAATTAAATGGATGTTGCCTTTGCGGATAGTTTACTCTGAGATGGTTAGTGAATACACGTGCAGGTCTAGGTAGTACTGTTCAGCATTTAAATAAATGCTTGATTTTGTTGAATTCAGAAGATCTCATTGGGAATTCCAATTAATTACAGGGAAACAGGTTTTCTTTTCTTTTTTACCACCCATCTCCATTAGTAATCAGTTTTGACATCATGTATCAGCTAGCTTTGGCATATGCATAGGAGCTGCTGTCTGTGGTGCTGAAATGGCCCTGATAGGAATTGCTTTGTAAGTTCTGCCAATAGGGCACTAATGCATTTTCTGGCCAATACTTTGAAGCACTTAGGGCATGGTTCTAACAACTGTACGATTCATTAAAAGCAAGTAATGGTTACCATAACTCTAGATCACCTCCCCTTCTCCTCATCTTTCTATGTCTGTTATTTCTATCCTTTGTCTTTTATGACTCCTCTCTCTCAATTGCCTGCACCCTCCCTTCCCCTCATTGCCCCCACCCACCAACCTACTACTCTCACAGATATGTTCACAGTTCCTTTCTACATGTTGTGAATACATTATCGCTTTCATAACATGCAAAAAAAATGTCTTTTTTTAACTGCTGGGTTTATGTAGAGAGTTGTAGTTGTGATAAGAGCATTATTACATTTCACTAATTTTACCTTCATACAGTACTAGAATGTTTGCACTACTGATATATTCCACGGTAAAAAATAAATAAATTGAGAAGTCATCTGGTGCAATAGTCAATACTACCAGCATAATTACTAGTACTGTATCATCAAGTAAAACTCAGTAGCATTTAAATCTGTGCAATAACAATTTATTAGTAAATCAATAGACTTGGAAACATGATTTTGATGACTAAAAATTGATTTGTTATACTACATCAATGAGGATTTATGTTTTCAGTAGCTGTGTGATTATTTCATAATAAAACTGTGGGCTTTACTGGCCTATAGGGAATTTTTGAAGTTTACAAAGTTCACTATTACTTTTGTCAATGCCATTTTGTAATGATATTGTCATCGTACATTTATTGTAACCGATTATCAATATTTTAATTCAATTATTGATGAGTTTTCCGTTGTTATTGTTTATGAACATGTTATAAAATATGTGTTTATATATGAATGATTGAAAGTTAACAATACAAAGCAGATAAAAGTGAATTGTTTAATGCTGTTAATCATCACACTTATATCTGAAAATAATTGCAAGTTACTACTTAAAATAGAAACTTTATTATTGTAGATCTTATGGCAGCAGTGTACAATGTTTGCATATTGAGTGACGGAAATAGCAAATGACTTATGTACAATGATATAGCTTCCTTGGGGGCAGTAGCTGAAGTGGAGGTCAGCATTGAGATATTATGCTCTGGTTTAGTGTGTGGGATTATTGTTGCTGTGAGTGAGGCGTACATTGTATTCATGTTGCTAATAGCCTCTTGATCAATAAAACACCCATGCATTATTATTACTCTTTTTAATAGTGTGCTGACAGTATGAGGTTTTTGCTTTACAAAGTGCATTAGGAATACTTGCCATACTGTTAGGAACATTTCTCTCTTTGAAAGAGACACAAGTGCAGTATTAATTGCTCAGAGTAATGGCTGCATCTTAAAAGCATTACCCTTTTTTTGATGCTCTGTGAATTATTATTGAAGTGTAGCAAATGTGTTCATTGTTAAGGACTACATCTCATTTTCCTAAGGTTAGAAATCAGCATACATAAAGTAGTTTGTAGATATTTGCTGGTGTATCTGGTATATAAGTTTTGTTACTAAAGCATGTTTTTGTAAATTGTGTCAAAATGTTGCTTATAGACTTGGTTAACCTCTTCAGGACCATAGACTTACACCCCTCTAGTGGCTATTTTTTACAACTCAGGCCACTGCAGCTTTAAGGGTTTGCTGCACGGCTGTACAACTCAGCACACAAGTTATTCCCCCCACCCCCACCCCCCCCCCCCCACCCCCACCCCAACACACTGCTGGCATGTTTGTTTATTTTTTTAAATGTGTTTGTTTTATTTTTTAAATAAATGTCTCTATTATTTATTTTTATTTTTTTATCAGCCCTCACTCTGCCTGCCAATCCTAGCGGTCAGCTCTTGTAGGCATCCGCCTATGAGAGCCGATCACTCTCTGAGCCTTTCCAGGGGACAGCTGAGTGACACGGCTATCTCCAGTACAGCGCTGACGTAGATCGCAGCGATGTACAATGTAAATAGACAGCGGTTTCACCGTCTAACAGTCTCCTAGCGGCGATTGCCGCTGGTAGACTGATGACGGAGCGGAGCATTGGCGCGTGTGATTCCCTGCAAAACCCCGCCCCAGGATTTGATGCCAATTGCTGTTACGCGGCCCTGGGGCTGCCACCTTGAGACCGCCTGTTGGCATTAGGAGGTCGCAAGGAGGTTAAACTGGGAAACGTCAATCAAAGCATGTTTTTATGTGATATTGTACACTTAACTGAAAATTGTGGGAAACTGCTTATGCTGTATTATCTCATCATTATGTAAACAATCAGCTCTTATCACCTCTCCACTTACTTTTGTAATATATGAATGTAAGTATAGCTCTGGCATTGCATTAGGTGTCAGTATGCACCAGTCTTGTGCAAAGCTTTGCCATTAGCACAGTACTGGATCATCCTGGTACAAAGAGCTGATAGTGCACATGCCTAGTATAAGGCCTTTTTATTAAACCAGTCTGGTACAGATTCCACCAGAATTACGCATGATTACTCTAGTCCAGGAGAAACGTCTATTATTGCTCCAGAGCAGTAGACTGCTCAAATAATTTATCATGTATGTTACAGAGCTTCAGTGTTTCCTCCTCTGGTATATAACCCCAGTGCTGCCATTTAATGGGTGATGTTTGTATAAACCACTGGTCTGGTATTCTTATAGCCATCTGACACTTAGGTCCCATATTGAAAGGATATGATGCAATACTCTAGTATTACACCAGCCTCTAAAAAAATGGTATTTTTTCTATTTTGGGCTGGAATTCCCAATTTGCAAAACTTCAGTATTTTAGCATTCAGGTATACAGCTCTGCTAGTTCTCTAGCCAGGTATGAAAAGCCAGGCTAGAAAGTTATGTATTTGTTGTGCAAAACACAGAGGTATTTGTGCGGAATGAATGGCTGATGACAGTGCTGCCTTCTCCTGTTTATGCAGTTCATCTACAACTCTATGGGTTTGATTCGCTAACACAAATAGCATGCCGTATCAAAGTTAACACGCCTTATCAAAGTTAACACGCCTTATCAGAGTAGCATAGCGAGCGCTACAAACCCGCAGGGGCTCAGGGCAGGACGAGTGGAGCTCTCGCCATTGCCATAAGTTTGTAGCGCTCACTAGCGGTGAGTTGGCTTTTGACATGCTACAAATCCTTAAGCGTGCTACTTTTTCTCTTGGATTGATCATAATGGTACATGCTAGGCTAGCTTCAGCATGTAGTGTTGTTGGTGGTATAGTGGTTAAGTCAGTTACCTACCACACACTGAGACCTGGGTTCAGTTCCCAGCCATGGTGAGTTGGCTTTTGACATGCTACAAATCCTTAAGCACGCTACTTTTTCTCTTGGATTGATCATAATGGTACATGCTAGGCTGGCTTCAGCATGTAGTGTTGTTGGTGGTATAGCGGTTAAGTCAGTTACCTACCACACACTGAGACCTGGGAGGAGGAGGAGGAGGAAGAGAGAGAGAGAGGGAGAGATTTTTTTAATATTCCCGACAGAATCCAGAATTCCGCAGAATTTCATACAAATCTGGCGGAATTTTCATAGCGACGGAATTTAACACTGACGGAATCCGTGATTTCCGGTGGAACGGAATTTGCTGGTTCCGATCATCTCTACCTATGAGTCTTGATGGAGTGCTGTCTGTTCTTTCCCAGCTTAAACATTTATTTCACACAATATTCTAGCACCCAATATGATAGCCAAGCAAGGGGGTCAGCAGAAGAATAGATGGATTCCAATGGTTTTGCAGCACACCTGAAATTTTGCAGATATCTCACTGCTTTTTTTTTACTTTGCCAGTGATTGATTTATCAAGACAGGTGCAGATGGAACTGGAGTAGAGGTGTAGAAGTTGATCAGAGCAGCTAACAAAGATTTAGCTATTAAATTAAGTTAGGATTCTTATTGATTAAGCTTGGGAACTGCTCCATATTCACTACAGTTTTCTTTCTATGCATTTTTACAATTTAGTCCAACGGTCTGTTGTGCATTTTTCCTAAAGGTGTAATAATAGCATATACGGCCTGTTTCTTCCACATCCAGGGACAAAACCTTTCTTAACCTCCTTGACGGGTATCAGAAGTCCAGCTAGGGTGGAAAAAAAAGCCAGGAGGGTTATCCCGAGCTGAACTTGTGGTAGCCGCTGGGAGGTCTATGCAAAGCAATGTGTGTCCTCCCAGGCTCTGCTACCCCCTGGTGAGATCGCCGTCTGTTGCCACGTTGACAGATGGCAAACAATGTCACTACAGGGTTACAGTGCCACCCGGAGGATGGACGGAAAACTGCATCGCTGGATCCCAGGGAGGTGAGTGAGTGCTGGGCTGCTGCAAATCTAAATACATGCAAAAAAATTGCAACGCTTTTAGACCCTAAAATCCGGAAAGAATCATAATGCCAAGGGGGTTAAAGGATACCTAAGCTCTAAATCTATTTAAAAAAGGAGGCCTTATGTGTGTATGTGGAGCTGTGCAGAGTCTTACCGCACCTACCTTACCCCGGCGTCACCCTCTGTTCTCCTGATATTCGCTTCACTCTGTCTCTCCTGGTTGGTATGGTCAGTGACCTTTGACCCGGACATACTATGCTGCGCATGCGGAGTATGCCTGCCAGGGTGCCTTGCGACCACGCATGCTTGCTCATGTCATCTGGAGTCACCAAAGAGTGCAGTTGTAAGGCGGACATACTGCACATACACTGCATTATATGTCCAGGTTGGAGGTCAAGGACCACGCTGACTAGTGCGGTAAGACTCTGCACAACTCTACACACACACATAAGGCATACTTTTTTAAATAGATTTATAGCTAAGGTGTCCTTTAAATGTTCAGTGATGAATATTAGTGTCCCCATAAATTAAACCACTCCTAAAATATGTTGCCAATTAGGATTTGAAAATAAACCTCTATATCTATTATTGATTAACACTAGAGATTGTCAATGAGATGTTATTAATCCCACCTTACATGCAAATGTAATACGTGTTGAATGCGGCTTGAAAATATGCTGGTCAGATGTACTGTCTATGGCTATCATTCATAAAGGAGCTGTCGGTATGGAGAATCAGTGCGTGAAAACACCCCTGGCGGTGTTTTAGCCTTCAGGGTGGGCATTCATAAAAAAGTATCCATGTGCGGTAGCAGTGCGGAGATTCCCTGAACTAGGCTGGCGGTAGGCAGGCGGAGACACGGAAGCTGCCGAGTTGATACATTTCTCTGTGTTCCGCTCTGCTGCAGCTGCCTGGGAGGTCTGTGTGTCTCCATTCACTTACACTGGTATCGCCACATCAGAGGCAGCGGTACTTCCCGACCTCACACCGCTTGCGGTGATCTTCATGAATTAACATTTTGCTACATTTGTTCCGATAATCACCGCACAAGGCGGTGATTTATCACTCTGCTCGATAGTGTCATTTTTTAATGCGGAAAGAGCCTTTATGAATGCTGACTTTTCTGAGTGTTCGGTAAAGTCAGCTGTTTTAAGCATTTCCGCATGCGGAAATGCTTTATGAATGATAACCTATCTGTTCTTACTGGCCCAGTTCCAAGGTACATACGATTTGTTATTAAAATTGCCTCCAAGCCAGAATTATTAACCAGCTGGGCGGTATGGACGAGCTCAGCTCGTCCATCACCGCCGGAGGCTGCCGCTCAGGCCCTGCTGGGCCGATTTGCGCCAAATAAAGTGCAGCACACGCAGCCGGCACTTTGCCAGCCGCGTGTGCTGCCCGATCGCCGCCGCTCTGCGGCGATTCGCCGCGAGCAGCGGCGAAAGAGGGTCCCCCCAGCCGCCTGAGCCCTGCGCAGCCGGAACAAAAAGTTCCGGCCAGCGCTAAGGGCTGGATCGGAGGCGTCTGACGTCAGGACGTCGGCTGACGTCCATGACGTCACTCCGCTCGTCGCTATGGCGACGGTGTAAGCAAAACAAGGAAGGCCGCTCATTGCGGCCTTCCTTGTTTATTCTGGGCGCCGGAGGCGATCGGAAGAACGCCTCCGGAGCGCCCTCTAGTGGGCTTTCATGCAGCCAACTTTCAGTTGGCTGCATGAAATAGTTTTTTTTTAATTTAAAAAAAAACCTCCCGCAGCCTCCCTGGCGATCTTATCAGAACGCCAGGGTGGTTAACCCCTCCATAACCATACCTAAGGAACACGTTAACTTTGTTAAGTATTTATTTCCAAACGGGCATAACTACAAACCCCGGGACCCCTACAGCAAAAAGGTCAAAGCCCCCCAAGTTATGCCCTACCCCCATGGTGACCACCATAGTATTCCCCCTTCTGCAGCAAGGTTGCCCACCCAATCCCCTCCTCCCTCACCAATAGCAAATGTGTCCCATATATCAACCCCTCATAGCACATGCATCCAGTAACACTTACCCTCGTAATACAACAGTGGGGCCAGTCTAGTTCCTAACACACCTCACCCCAAGAAGTATGTGCAGCTCAGAACCTCTTCCCTCTCCTATAACAGGTGTGACAGTATAACCCCTTTCCATTTCCATCCTCAGTAAATGCCATTACAACAAATGCAAATACCTGCTCCAGCACCGGATCCTCCTGTCTCTCCTCTTCACAGCAGTCATTTACTCTGCAGCATCATTACTCTGTAAGCAGAACTTTGAATAGCTGTTTTCTAGATGAGAGACAAGAGGCTCCGGCCCTGGAACAGGTATGCTTGATCTGCTGCATTTCTCTGTATTATTGGATGGGGTAGAGAGGCTGGCTCCCTTAGGCCCCTCCCACCAACACATTGTCCTTTTTTATTATCTACACCCAAAGTTATGATCAAGGTAATATATTCTCTCCTTCATACAGTATATGTTTTTCAACCTTTATCCTACAATGTCTTTTTTTCTATTTTATACTAGCATTGAGCTAAAAAGTATCATAACATTCAAATATCACTAACTAAGGGAGAAAATTAAACAACTCAAAGCCTCTAGTTGTTAGTTAATTAGCCAGCTGTCATGTAATTGATCAGCAGCTGCTAGCTTTGCTTGGCTCAGTTTCTTCTTCTAACTGTGTCAGTGGAAATTTGCATGTTAGAAAAATGTTTTGTTCAGTACTAGCAGGATATGTTTGTTTTATTCAGTCACTCATTTGTGCATGATTTCAAATAATCTGTTATTTTGCTTTTACAGATGATGGCTGATTTATGTTAAAGAGACTCTGAAGCGAGAATAAATCTCGCTTCAGAGCTCAAAGTTAGCAGGGGTACGTGTGCCCCTGCTAAACCGCCGCTATCGCGCCGCACAAAGGGGGTCCCTTCACCCCCAAACCCACCCCAGCATGACTTGGTCGTGCATTTGGTCGCTCCTGGAGGCAGGGCTAACGGCTGCAGCCCTGCCTCCAGTCGCGTCTGTCAGCGGCGCATCGCCGCCTCTCCCCCGCCCCTCTCAGTGAAGGAAGACTGAGAGGGGCGGGGGAGAGGCGGAGGTACACGCTGACAGACTCACGTGGGGCAGGGCTGCGGCGGTTAGCCCTGCCCCAACCAGGAAGCGCTCCCCCGCATTACGGAGGGGGATTCGGGGGTGAAGGGACCCCCGTTAAGCCGCGCTATAGCGGCGTTTTAGCAGGGGCACACATGCCCCTGCTAACTCTGAGGTCTGAAGCGAGATTTATTCTCGCTTCAGTCTCTCTTTAAGTCATATATTTTATTACACCACTTTCACTACAAGAAATCTCACATCTAAAGATACATATGTATATATGAATTCCTTATCATTAGCCCCATTCTACGATAGCGTTTCAGAGAGGAAAATAATATTTAAAATGTTGCATAAAGTGAGAAGAAAAACATGACAATTTACGGCATTACTATTTCAACATATCTATCTCCTCTAACATTTACGTGTACTCCTTATTTTAAAGTGCAACTTACCATATTTTCCGGACTATAAGACACTCCTGACCATAAGACACGCATAGGTATAGAGGACAAAAACCAGGAGAAAAAATATATATGCTAAACCTGGCTGCATCCATAGTGAACATTACACAAATCTGATTTATTCAATTAAACACACTTAACCGACCTTATACAAGACCACCTAAAATATAACTTAATTTATTGCATTAAAAATTCTTTTGTTGCATTTGATATTCATGATTTGATTCACATTAACCTAGTTGGGTAGTTTTGAGGAAGAAGATTATATACGATTTGAGAGAGACCAATCTGTATTTGATAGTCTATTCTTTTCTATCCCAATACTAGGCACTGAATTCGTATGTGCTGAGTCACTTCTAAATTAGGAAAACCCCTCCACCTAAAACCGACATGTTTCGGCTCCTTAACCACTTGCCGACGGCTACACGCCGGTAGGCGTGGCCGCGGCGGCAGCCCCAGGACCGCCTAACGCCGATTGGCGGAAAGTCCTGGGGCTTGCATTTGCAGGAGATCGCGCGCAGGATGCGCGCGCATCTCCTGCTTGGTGGGCGGAGCGGAGCTCCGCCTTCAGTCTCCGAGCGGCGATTGCCGCTCTGGAGACTGTAACGGCGAAACCGCCGCTTAATTGTATTGTACAGCGCTGCGATCTGCAGCAGCGCTGTACTGGGGACAGCCGTGTGACACGGCTGTCCCCCTGGAGGACGAGAGAGCGATCGGCTCTCATAGACTGAAGCCTATGACAGCCGATCGCCGTTATTGGCTGCCTGGGGGGTGGGAGGGATGGAGGGAATAAAATATTTAAAAAAATACACAAATTTAATAAAAAAAAAATAACATAAATATTTATATTTAAAAAAACAAACACTGCAGGGGCGATCAGACCCCACCAATAGAGAGCTATGTTGGTGGGGACAAAAGGAGGGGGGGATCATTAGTGTGCTGTGTTGTGCGGTCCTGCAGCTTGGCCTTAAAGCTGCAGTGGCCAATTTTGAACAAAATGACCTGGTCACTAGGGGGGTTTAAGCCCAGGGTCCTCAAGAGGTTAAAAAGAGAGCCGTCGTCAGGGCTACAGTACTAAAGTGCTTAGGGTGCAAAGTGCATAGTAGAAAGTACACACAGCTATCTACAAATACATAATCATGAAAACAAAAAACGGGAGCTGTGCTCCCTGGCAAGGTCAGCAATCAAATGAGGCTGTCTCACAGCCTGCTTTATATACCTTAAGGAGTGGGTGGGATCTGGTAGGTCATACCTCCCATCCTCAAATCAGCCTCCTATTGGTTAAATTAATTGTCATTCCTGAACTCTCTACAGACATTGGTTGATTTGCCTTTGTCATCTTTTGCCATATATTCTCAAAAGAGCCTTTTATGGGTCCCCAGCTGGTCAGAAAAAAACATCACACTTTTTTCTGACCAGCTGGGGACCCATAAAAGGCTCTTTTGAGAATATATGGCAAAAGATGCCAAAGGCAAATCAACCAATGTCTGTAGAGAGTTCAGGAATGACAATAAATTTAACCAATAGGAGGCTGATTTGAGGATGGGAGGTATGACTTACCAGATCCCACCCACTCCTTAAGGTATATAAAGCAGGCTGTGAGACAGCCTCATTTGATTGCTGACCTTGCCAGGGAGCATAGCTCCCGTTTTTTGTTTTCATGATTATGTATTTGTAGATAGCTGTGTGTACTTTCTACTATGCACTTTGCACCCTAAGCACTTTAGTACTGTAGCCCTGACGACGGCTCTCTTTTTAAGGAGCCGAAACATGTCGGTTTTAGGTGGAGGGGTTTTCCTAATTTAGAAGTGACTCAGCACATACGAATTCAGTGCCTAGTATTGGGATAGGAAAGAATAGACTATCAAATACAGATTGGTCTCTCTCAAATCGTATATAATCTTCTTCCTCAAAACTACCCAACTAGGTTAATGTGAATCAAATCATGAATATCAAATGCAACAAAAGGATTTTTAATGCAATAAATTAAAAGTTATATTTTAGGTGGTCTTGTATAAGGTCGGTTAAGTGTGTTTAATTGCATCCATAGTGAAGCAGCATCTTGTGGATTGTGCCCCCTTGTACCTCAAGCCCCCTTTTACCACCAGTGTCTCTCTGTGTAGGTCCCCTGTCCCCCTTGTGTCCTCCTGTGTCCGCCTCTGCCCTCCTTGTGGCAGCCTCTGTGCCCCTTTGTGTCCCCCTGGTGTCATTCATTTGTCCCCCTGTGCATGGGCACAGTACAGGAAATCCCCAACATTGCGGCAGGTTGGAGGTTGGTATTGGCAAGTCAGGAACTCCCTGCATTTGGACTATAAGACGCAGTGACTTTTTTCCCTCACTTTTGGGAGAGAAAAAGTGAGTCTTTTAGTCTAAAAAATACAGTAATTCCACATATCTTTTAAATAAAGGTTTTTCTTTATTCTGATCTGAATCAATATTATATACATGCTTTTACTTTGTGACTGTTTAAAAGACCCCCCTTCCCCAGCTCTTTTAAAGGACAACTGATTTGAGAGAGATATGGAGGCTGCAATATTTATTTCCATTCAGACAATGCACATTGCCTGGCCATCCTGATTATCCTCTCTCTCTAATACTTTTAAGCATAGATCCTAAACAAGCATGTAGATCAAATGTTTGACTTAAATTTGACTCTATTTGCCACATGCTTTTTTTCAGGCGTGTGATTCAGACACTACTGATGCATGAAAGGTCAGCAGGATAGCAGGACAGCCAGGCAACTGGTAGGGTTTAAAAGGAAATACATATGGCAGCCTCCACATCCCTCTCACTTCACTTGATGTTTCCTTTACTTGTAGTTAAAGTCCTCTATACAGTATATGTTTGAGAGAGTAATTGGTAGTAACTGGTAGTGGGCCTAATGGAATATAACACTTCCTGGATAGGCCAATTCAAGGTGATCTTCTATTGCATGTAAAAGTTTATTATGCAACACTGTTTACAAATTAAGACAATCACTCATGTACTCATGCAAGGAGTCTATCAAACTAAAATAAGCTAAGAAAAAGGGTAGGGGAACCTCTAATGGTTTGTTTGACTATTTTACTGCTAAATGCAGAATATGGTTGTGACCTACAAAATATTTGATGACATGAACAACTTTAGGAACAAGTAGCTTTTGTTGATAGTTTATAGGACTGCTCAGTTTCATCTATTCATACTATTATAATATTTTTAGCTTATTTTGCCAATTTATAGGATATCCAAATTCAGCCTGCACCTTGGTGAGTTGATGATTATGGCGAGTGCCTGCTGGCTTTTGTCATACCTTCTGATGTAGGAAAAGCAAGGACACATCTAATTATGTATTATTTTATGTTGTGAGAGGGAACCAGGCTATGACTTAGATAGATGATGAAGAGCTTAGGTATTATTTGCTGACAATTTCCCAGCCCAAAGATCACATTGTTCACAGCATTCAGTATGAAGCTTTAGTGCCAGGATACAATGCTGTTTATTTTGACTCCTGGTATGTGCACTCAATGGAGCATTTGCCCTTGTATATTGCCCACTAGCTGCTATGTCAAAGGTAAAGCACCGATCTCTACATATTGTTTTCCATCACGATAATATGTAAGATATAGATGTTAATGATGACATATCTAGTGACAGCAGCAGAAACAGGGAACCATTTTAGAAGGTCCCAACAATTTAGATAAATTGACTTGCTGCAATCAAGCCAGCTGAAAACTCCTGTGTCACTGGTTGCCATTTTGATTATGTTCAGTCTCTGTTTCCTGTAAGCCCCTTTCCACCTACCTCCTTGATCTCTCGTCTTGTCTTCCCCCTTGTCTGTGTTTTCACCTGCCCCTGCCAAACTTATTCTTCATGTTGACTACGTGCACCCAGCTCAGATTTAATCTCTTGAAATACTCCTAACCTAACCTGTCATCTGTACCTAACCCTAGGCCCGTTCACACTGCACGCGTTTCCAGCCGCGTTTTGGAAACGCGTGCAGGTGGCCAAAACGCACGACATCAGACATTGCATAGAGTGCAATGTCTGATGTTCACACTGCATGCGTTCCGGACCTGTGCGGTCCGGGAACGCATGCTGCACGCAGATTTTGCAAAAACGCGTGGCTGTCCCATTCACTTTTCAGTGATGGGATCAGCCACGCAACGCACACAAACGCGGATGGCCATGCGTTTGTACGCGTTGCGGTCCGCACGCGTTCCGCACGCATAGCCATCCGCATTTCTGATCTGAACGGGCCCTTACAAAAGCATTTAAACCGTGTCTCACTATCCCACTACCCTAATTTGGTGGGGTGTGACAAAGGATGTCTTGCCTGGGGCACTAAACAGGTTAGAAATGGGCCTGCTTCTACCACATCATCATCATTATCACATCAGGAGTCAAACGTTCTAAACTATGTCTTTTCATGGCAAGCTGTAGCTACAAATACGTTTTGGAGGATGAAGAACTAGAGATAATGGCCGTTTCATAACATTAAGATTAAACAGATATAACAGGTGATATTACATTTGTGATGCATAACTAAAAGACAATATACAGTAAGTAAAAATACTTTATTTGTACCTCATTCATTATTATCCCCATTAGCATCATCATCAATATATGTCTTCAAAAGCTTCAAATGATGGTGGCGCTGAAGCTTTTGTTGTGACAATCATGCTGCTTCTCCCAGAATACTGAAAAAAAATCTACCCGATTATTCTGTTTTGTTGTCTTACTCTTTATCTTGGGTTTATTGCTTATTTATTTATTATTTTTTTTTATGAGACTTCCACTGGAGGCCTGTAATATTGTGCTGAGGGGCAGCAGTACTCTTGAAAAAAATCTATAAAACCATTCTTTATTTTTGTCTTATTCTATTTCTTTGTCAACATTAGCCTACCTGCTTGGACCAAAATGCTGATGGTACTGATCCTGCTAATTGGCAAGATTGTAATTTACCCAAATACCCTTAGCAAAACATTCTTTTCCCCATAGTATTAAAATCTGTACATGTTCACAGATGTGTTCAGGTCAAACAAAGGCAATGCGTGGGTGAAAATGAAGTAAGGAGTTTTTGTCTCCGCTTTTTAAAATTGAATCCTGCTGGAAGCTGTAGCAGGTAAATTTGTGAATTGTTGTAGAAATAAATGTAACTGGATTGCGGTGCGGGGTAAGCCAGGGAAATCATTGCCAGAGCAGAACTTCCACAAGTCTACCTTGGTGTCAGGAAAGGTGTTTTTATTCCAAGAACTTTGATGAATATATATAAAAGCAAATTTCCAAAAAGGTGCACTATTTTAACATATTTGTACTCATACATCTTATGTTTGTAAACCTCATCATAGTCAGAAATTGAGAACTTTGGAACTGATCTACTGATATTGTGTGGTCTGGAACTGATCTACTGTTATGGAGTGGTCTGGAACTGATCCAGTATCATTTATTGATCTGCTGCCACAGATTTGAAGTGACCAATAATCCCTGATGCACACTCTGATTGCCAACTGAAACTGTCTTTGTTGTGAGCACAACTTACTTGTCCATACAGATGACTGTGATCAGTTATCAGCAGTAGGATTTTTTTTTGGCATGTCACTGTTTTAAACACCAAAATTGGGGGAAATGGAAAAGACAAGTCAAAACCCAGAACATTTGTAACATGCTTTTTCCTGGTGGACTCAAAACGGCAGAGCTGCAGCCACTAGGTCACGCTCTAGTGGGAGTAGCAGTGTTAGGGTGTCTTGCCCAAGGTCTCCTTACTGTATAGGTGCATAGGTATAATTCTGCATTTTCATAGCTCTTCCTCGTTTTTCTTCAGCATTAAGTATCAATATTGGGTGGGTTTATGAAATATCTATAGCTCTCTGTATAGCTATCTAAGCCTATTCCACACTGATCTGTTAGTGCTAGTCATTAGTGCTTTTAAAAAGTTCAGAATAAGGAGCTTGCAAGGATTTCAAGCTGTCAATCAGTCTCAGTCATGGACCACATGTACACACCTCATGTGTCAATTGGATACATTTTCATTTGGGTGCTGGGTATTATCAGAGTATATTTCTAGTGATATCTGGATCTGGAGTTCTGTAAAACTATTAACATTAAAGTGGTATAAAACCCAGCATTTCTTCTTTGCTCTAAAATATTATTTGCAGCATATACAGTAATATACTACCACAATTCTTTTTAAGCAGAACAGCATTCAAAGGGTTAAAACACAGGACTTACCTTTTCAATAGACCACTCCCTGGAGAGAGATCCAAATCCAAACTGGTGACAACATTATCAAAATTATCTTGTGCTTACTTAATTGTAGCAGAGCGGAATGTAAACATTCCCTGACTGTGTGCAAAAACTTCTTCCAATGTGTCCCGAACTGAAACACTGCTCAGAAATCATTACTGGATACATTACAATATAAATACACTAGTTATGAATACAATGCAATGGCAGCTTTCAGAGCAAATAAAACTGTACTCTGGCAACTTGTAATTTCTAAATGAATATTTACTTAAATTAATAATACTTATGCAAAAAGGAAATATATCTGTATGGGATATAAAAAGCTGAAAGACACATTTTTTATTGAATATTATGTCAGAGTTTCATACCGCTTTAACACACACACACACGAACACACACACACACACACACACACACACACACACCTCCATACACACACACACACACACACACCTCCATACACACACACACACACATAACTCCATACACACACATACACACAGCTCCATACACACACACACACATAACTCCATACACACACACACACACATACCTCCACACACACACAAACACACAGCTCCATACACACACACACACACAACTCCATACACACACACATAACTCCATACACACACACACACACACACACACACACACACACACACACACACACACACACACAACTCCATACACACACATAACTCCATACACACACACACATACCTCCACACACACACACACACACACACACACACACACCTCCATACACACACACACACACACACACACACACACCTCCATACACACACACACACACACACACCTCCATTCTCACACACACACACACACACTCACTCACGCACACACACCTCCATTCTCACACACACACACACACACACACACACACACACACACACACACACACACACACACACACACACACACACACACACACACACACACACACACACACCTCCATACACACACATAACTATCTACACACACATAACTCCATACACACACACACATACCTCCACACACACACACAAACACACAGCTCCACACACGCACACACACACACACACATACCTCCATACACACACACACACACACACACACACACACACACCTCCATTCTCACACACACACACACACACACACACACATACCTCCATACACACACACACACACACATATCTACACACCCACACACACATACCTCCACACACACACAAACACACAGCTCCACACACACACACACACACACACACACACAACTCCATACACACGCACACACATACCTCCACATGCACATACAGCCATACACATACACACACACAAACACACACACACATACTCATATAGCTCCATGCACACACACACCTACACACACACCTACAAACATACACACACACACACATATATACCTCCATACACACATACACCTCCATGTAGCTTATCGACAGCCTCCCCTCCTTGCCTGTGCCTACCTTTAAGTGAAATGTCTCTCCTGCCATTATTAACTAATAGCCCTAACCTTAACTTGCCATGTAACGTTAACGCCTTATCTGATTTCGAATCCTAACATACCTACTTTCGTAAAGCTAAAGCAAAGTACACACATCCCATAATTGTCACCCATCGGGGATTGGGCAACAATTTAGTGAACACTGTTGTACAGACACATCCCTAGTCTTGTGGCAACTGGCAAGCAATGTATTCTGTTGCCATGGAGGGGGTGAGGAGGGACGACGATCAGTGTACAATGAAGCAGAGGAAAATTGCTTCTGTCCTGAAAGTAAAGTGAAAACACCTGCGGGCTGAAGTGGTTGACCTTAACCTGAAGTGAAAAAAAAAAAACCTTACAATATATTGCATTGTATGTGTAGTACGAATAATAAATAGAACATACATGTCAAAGAAAATAATCTTTTATTTTTATTTTCAGTTATATAGCTTTTTTTTTTATAACATTGCATCATTTTGTCATATTTGCAGTCTACAAGCCAAACTCTGTATTTTAAACTATAAAACAGAGCTAATGACCATTTGAACTTTCTTGTAGTAAAACCTTATCTGAACCTGTCTCTCACTGTTTCTTGTTTGTTTAAGTGCTTCAGAAAACAGGGCTGTTTTTGACCCTAGTTGGGTTGAAGGGCTCAGAGAAGCTCTTTTGCATACATAACAACTGAAGTTTCTTAACCTCCCTAGCATTAATTAAAGTCAAGCCTGACTTGTTAAGCTAAAAGTTGCTGATAGCAGTAAGGACGAGTCAGGCCCATCCATGCTGCCAGGGAGATCTATAGCTGCTCTGCACCGCCGATTCTGATTTTTTTGCTTCTGTGGGCTTCCCTGGGACCAGAGGCGTAGCTAGGGCTTTCAGCGCCCGGGGACAAAGACTATTAATGCGCCCCCTAAGGTGAAGGCTGCGCCGTGCCAAAAAAGGGGCATGGCCACATAATAAATGTGGGCGTGGTTATGGGTGGAGCCAAATGTACAGGAAGTTAGCAGTAGTGCCCAGTATAGGTAGGTAGTGCCCCAGTATAGCTAGTATAGTGCCCAGTATAGCTAGGTAGTGCCCCAGTATAGCTAGTATAGTGCCCAGTACAGCTAGGTAGTGCCCGTAGCTAATATAGTGCCCAGTATGGGTAGGTAGTGCCCTAGTATAGCTAGTATAGTGCCCAGTATAGCTAGTATAGTGCCCAGTATGGGTAGGTAGTGCCCCAGTATGGGTAGTATAGTGCCCAGTTACAGTATAGGTAGGTAGTGCCCCAGTATAGCTAGTATAGTGCCCAGTATAGCTAGTATAGTGCCCAGTATGGGTAGGTAGTGCCCCAGTATGGGTAGTATAGTGCCCAGTTACAGTATAGGTAGGTAGTGCCCCAGTATAGCTAGTATAGTGCCCAGTATAGCTAGTTGTAGTGCCTCACACACAGTCTGTGCTGACATGTAGTGCATCACATACAAGCTATGCAGGCACTTGTAGTGCACCACACACAGGATATACTGGCACTTGTAGTGCATCACACACAGGAGATACTAGCACTTGTAGTGCATCACACACAGGATAGGATATACTGGCACTTGTAGTGCATCACACACAGGATATACTGGCACTTGTAGTGCATCACACACAGGATATACTTGCACTTAAAATGCAAGTTGCACTACAAGAGCCAGTATGTGATGAACTACAAGTGCGAGTATAGCCTGTATGTGCTCAAGTGTGAGGAACTACAAGTGCCAGAATAGCCAGTTTGTAATGCACGACAAGTGTCAGCATAGCCTGCACCTGACTTGCAGTGCTTTAGGTGAATGTTATGCTGGCACTTGAGTTTTAGGTGCTCTCTCAATGCATGCTGAGTCTTGCAATCCGCCCATTGCCCCCTCCCCCAGCTGTCACTCACACAGCCTGTTTCTCTGCATGGAGCCGACACAGTCCTGGGGGAGCCTCTCCTGGTCTGACAATCTCCTCTGCCGTGCAGTAGCCTCCCGTCCATCCTCCCCCGGAAGTCCTGGAGCTGCTCTGTACCGTGAGCCTCCCTCCAGCAGCCGCGCCCGAGTCACCCAAGTGTGAGCGGCAGCACCAGCAAAATCGCGCTGCACACTCCGAGTTCCCATACTCCACCGGCGGGCTGTCAGGCAGGAACTGGCAGGGCCGCCATCAGAAATATTGGGGCCGCTCACACTACATCAGGTCTGCACCCCCCCCCCCCCCCCC